>NW_016908796.1:54942-101283 GCF_001483705.2 Eufriesea mexicana | reverse complement strand
AATTTCCCTCATAAAATTCGAAATATATAAAAATGTTCAAAATGGGACATTTTTCATATAAAAAGCCTCGTTGTAACCTGTACTACTGTTAACTTATAAATGAAACTATGAGATATATGTTTATATAAAATTTATAATATCTATACAAATTATTTTTGTTCAATTATAAATGCTGTAAGTAATTTCCCTCATAAAATACGAAATATATAAAAATGTTCAAAATGGAACATTTTTCATATAAAAAGCCTCGTTGTAACCTGTACTACCTAACATTCGATTACAAATATCAAAATTCACGTTCCTCCTATATTCTCATCCAAATAAACAAATTAAAATCAGAACCTTAGGTGCACTTCCTTATCACCTAGTCGATACATTTTCTCTCCTGTACGTAATACCGATTTCATCTGAATACCATGGTATGTATTTATATCTCATACAAGGAAATAACCGAAAGAACTCGTTCTCGCGTAAGTTGTTTAGAGAGTGAGGTTACATAAAAATTACATAAATTACGCGAATTGCATAAAAATGATGTAATAAATAGCCAGAACAATGACCTCTAGCCTGCCCGTAACAACGGATAAATAAAACGCAAATAGACACGCGAATAGTCCACTTTCGAAATCGTTATCCACTAATATGGATAACGAGCTGAGTACAATGGCTGCGCGTATTGGCACCGTTTAAAAAGCATGAGAAAGCATCGAAAAGTTGGAGACTGGGACGTGTCAATGGTAACGATGAAAAGGCGACGAATTAACCGACACGTCGTTTCGTCTGCGCGAATAAGAAGGCCGCGAATTACGCAAGCACTAGAGAGCCAGCACAGCCACTCGAAATTGCTTGCACGCGCAACATCTGCTCCCGGGACGCTCGTCCCTCTTTGTGCACCTTTTGTACGCGCGAGTATAAACATACGTGCCGCGCCACTGCAGCGGCCAACTTATTTACGTTTCATCTCCGCGAACGCGACCTGTTCCACCGTTATTTTTATCCTCCGCGGGCCTTTATGACATTGTTATTATTTCCCAGCAGCCTTTGTGGCTGCTCCTAACGACCAAACGTTCCCGACCAGTCGAAGGTGACTTAACAAGTGGATGCTGTGGAAATCGCTCGTGGAACGCCCATGGGTACAGCTCCTACGAAATGGTACTTAATGTACACCGTGTACTATGATTTTCTGAGTGTTTTCGTACTTGCGTTTATTTTGCGTTGCTATTTATTTTTAATCATGATCATGTGGTGGAAGGTTAATTATATTTTGCCTTCTTTGTAAATTTGATTTCATTGTTAGAGAAGTATAATTGGCTTTTATTGTTTATTATATGAGAACAATTTAGGTTACTGTGAGATGGTTATGGGAGTAATAATTGAGTAATAGTCTTGTAAGAGAAACTCAGTTTGTGGTGTAAATAATTTTCTTTAACCCTTTTGATAGTAATCTAATAGTATTGTATACTATAGTCACTCAACGTCTAAGTCTCGTAATGTACTAAGGGTGACTATAGTCGAGTAATATCTGATTTATGTAGTGTATTAACAACCTGTCTATAGTCTTTGTTTATAGTCTGAATTTCGTGGTATAAGTATTGGTGACTATAGTCATTGAACGTCTGACTCTTGCAATATGCTAACGCTGACTATAGTCTAAGTTTTGTGATATACTAAGGGTGACTATAGTCGAGTAATATCTGATTTATGTAGTGTATTAACAACCTGTCTATAGTCTCTGTCTACAGTTTGAATTTCATGGTATAAGTATTGGTGACTATAATCATTGAACGTCTGACTCTTGCAATGTGTTAACGCTGAGTATAGTCACTGAACGTCTGATTCTTGTGGTATACCAATTGGTGACTATAATCACTCACCGTCTAAGCTTGTGATGTACTAAGGGTGACTATAATCAAGTAATATCTGATTCGTGTAGTGTATTAACAACCTGTCTATAGTCTCTGCCTATAGTCTGAATTTCGTGGTATAAGTATGGGTGACTATAGTATTTTTAATCATGATCATGTGGTGGAAGGTTAATTATATTTTGCCTTCTTTGTAAATTTGATTTGATTGTTAGAGAAGTATAATTGGCTTTTATTGTTTATTATATGAGAACAATTTAAGTTACTGTGAGATGGTTATGGGAATAATAATTGAGTAATAGTCTTGTAAGAGAAACTCAGTTTGTGGTGTAAATAATTTTCTTTAACCCTTTTGATAGTAATCTAATAGTATTGTATACTATAGTCACTCAACGTCTAAGTCTCGTAATGTACTAAGGGTGACTATAGTCGAGTAATATCTGATTTATGTAGTGTATTAACAACCTGTCTATAGTCTTTGTTTATAGTCTGAATTTCGTGGTATAAGTATTGGTGACTATAGTCATTGAACGTCTGACTCTTGCAATATGCTAACGCTGACTATAGTCTAAGTTTTGTGATATACTAAGGGTGACTATAGTCGAGTAATATCTGATTTATGTAGTGTATTAACAACCTGTCTATAGTCTCTGTCTACAGTCTGAATTTCATGGTATAAGTATTGGTGACTATAATCATTGAACGTCTGACTCTTGCAATGTGTTAACGCTGAGTATAGTCACTGAACGTCTGACTCTTGTGGTATACCAATTGGTGACTATAGTCACTGAACGTCTGACTTTCGCAGTGTACTAACTGGTGACTATAGTCAACCATCGTCTAACTCTCGCAATATAATAACGATGACTATACTAATCTAACGTCAGCAATAACAGTAACTAGAATCACCTAACGTTCGACGCTCATCGAATACTAACAATGATTTTAATCACTCCTGAAAATTTCCCACTGCTTCATAGCTCTGATAGAGAAAAATACATTCTGGGATTGCCCCGCACCGTGGAAACCCATTCTCATAAATACTGCAACATTATCATATCAAATATCGGCGAAAAGATTGAATACTACAATTTCCAATAACAATAAATAATCACAATAAAAATTTTAATTTCTCGCAGTGGCGAATAAACGAATAAAAACCGATTTTTGCTATACTTACAAAAATATTCCCAAAATAGTAATTTATTTTCAATATTTCTGAGAATAGTATCGCGCCAATATTAATTTTCTTCTGCAAAATCGTGTTTGATTTGTAATCCCGTGTCTTTTTTCTTCTACCGAGACACATCGCTTTGAAGTTAACCGAGAAACGTTGAAAATCGTAGGCTGTTATCGTTTTGTCACTTACTGTATACACGAGACGAGACACAGTGCTGCCGCGTAGCGATTGTAGAACGCGCCTTCGCTTTCTAGGTAGACGCGCATCATGTTACGTAGTAGTTCGTGGCTCGCATCTGTCGCGAAGGGAGTTCGGGTGCAACGAGAGAGCGTATTCTTTTCTCGAGTAAATTTTAAAATATACACGGTGTCGTGTAACTGGTGATACAAGAGGGTGATTCTATATGGAAAACTGAATAAAATTCTTTCATTCGAAGCTTCGTTATCCAGAAAATAGACTCTGAATATTCACCAAGTACTGGTACGCTTAACTTTGACAGAAGGATAGTATATTTTATATCTTTTATTCAGTTTTTCACGTAGAATTACCACCTTTCCGCTTGTAGCACCAGTTGTATACATGACACTATATACAAGGAAAAATTGTCATACAAGACGCAATCTAGAGGGAACAATCTGAACTAACAACCCCTATCTTTGAGGACTGATTTCATCCCTTCAACATGAATGATTTCTGATAAAAAAAAATACGTGTGAAATATTTTTTTGAGAATTATCTTTCACATAAATTGTATTAAAATCGGCGTTTGCCACTTGGATATGGTCCCTAGTAAGTGACCCAGAATTTGAAATATCCCTAAACGAAGATATATCGTTAAACCTGACCTAAATCACCATAATCACGTGTTCCATAAACCGTAACCATTGCCAATATTTTCAACCTGACCGGTCATTCATTCTCCTAATTATAGGTTCAATACTATAGCGTTCGGTTAAAAGGAAACTCGGCGAATTTTAATTTAAACTTGCAAAATCAAATATTCGAGTTACACGAGACGCATAGACAGAATCTAAAATACCTCAAACGCGAACAGCCATTCTGACAAACACTGTCAGAGACCCAGGACGTTACACGTGCAACATGATTTACACTTAACATCATTCCAAAAGTGATTTCCACACTTTGGTCTCCCTCGTAAAACGAAGTATCAAAGGAACATCGGTATTATTATTAGTCGACCATGGAACAGATCGCGCAGACAGTGTTGGCTGGCTTATCTGATTGGAACGACGTGGAAGAGGAAATTGAATTTGACCGTAGTAGATTTTATCTGAATACGTTCTACGACCACGTGAAATTTTATGCCAACTTCGCGTATTTGCTAAAAATATGTCGTTATGCTAGCTCGTAGGCGACGAAATTTTCCACGTTGAGAAATATCGAAATGATGGAACAAGATGGCGAGATAGAAAAGAGAGAGAGAGAGAGGAAGAGGGAGAGAAGATCGAAAGTAAGTTAGACAGGTCTAGCACGAGTCTTGTATTTCTGTATCGTGCACAAGAAAGTCTAATTTGGAACACTGTCAACTCGCATTGGCGTCATCGACAATATGATCAGTGGCACGAAATTTTGCTACAGGGTGTTTCAAAATTGTCGAGAAAAATTTTAATCCTACAGGATGATATAAAACAAACATAATCTTTAGAAACAATTCTAATTAAACACACTTTAGATTGAATAGAAATATGATTCATAGTATTATTTCCAAAATAAAAAATATTGAAAATGAATAGGTTATGACTTTTCCAAATTCTTCAGTTTTTCAATGGCCACCCTATAGTTCCACGTGTTGTAATATATTTTTTATACAGTCTTATGGATTGTTTTTTTTAGTTTGAATTTTTGTTCGACACTTTTGAGACACCCTGTATATGCATTTATCTATGTTACATATTATATTCGAAAATTAGGAATTAAGAGGCAGAATTTGATTTTGTTACGAGGTGCAATTTTTATAATTCTTTATAATTTTGCTTTTTCTTCCTTTTTTAGTGGATATAGTGTTTTAAAAACATGGAGTCACTCTTTCAATAGTCTAAAGATCTTATAGAAGATTGCCATTTAAAAATCATGCCACTGAATAGCTAATTATTGCTGCCAATTATTATCAATAGAGATGTTGACTGGTAACAGGGACACAATAAACGATGCAAAGCTGGAACAGGACGTATGCAACATACTAAAACGATTATGGTAGATACAACGCATTACTGTTCATACTGGTTTCCATTCCAATAATAATCCCATCTTCGTTACCAAGTGTTGCTACAGGTTATTATAATACAACTCTGTGCTATTCTTCAGATCCACCTACACCTGTTCAAATTTTGCAGAATAAACGAATCTTCCATTTCCAACGAAGGCGAATAGAAAATAAAACAAAAGAAAAATCAGGAACACTTGATATCTCGGTATACAAACCTCACGAAGCGAACGAAACCTTTATACTCGTGAAAAATAAACGAAAGACGAAATAAAACTGAAATAAATTAACAAAAATCAGGAAAGGAGAACAATATTTAAACATCTGTTTCTCCGGAGAAATTCTCCCTTTTGCAAATTTGTCGTCCACCTCTCCAGATTTCTCAAAGCGAACGAAACTCGAATAATCGACAAAGGTAAATGAAACGAGACGAAATGAAATGAAATAAAAATAAAATAAAAACGAGACAAGAGAAACTCGACTTTTAAGCATCCATTTCTGAGGAAGTCCTCGTTTCGAGGCGGGACAATGAAGAGTGTGTACTGTGAAAGAAGTTTAGCACTCTTTCAGACAACAATGAAAACGCAGCAAATTGATACGGCACTGTCGTTCTTTGGCGACATCTACCACACTTTTACCCCACTAGTTATATTCCTTTCCAGTTCCTAGTACTTCCCTAGCGCGGCGAGGTAGACCAGCATGGGGATTTTAGTTGGTGAAAATCCAACCTAACCTTACACCCTTCCTCAGAAAGCCAGAATATATTTTAAAAGTTCCCTTTACGCAAAAAAAATAGAATAAAATAAAATAAAACAGAACAATGGAGAGTATTGGAACGCATGCGCAGACTCCAGCGGCCACTGCGAGTGGCCCGGACCGGAAGTGATTCTTGGGACGCTGTCTCTGGCGACGAAACTTTTTCCGGGACATGTTCTCGGTCCTTCGACCACGAGAAAACACGCGTTTTAAAGTCAACTCGCATGGTTGTCCACCTTGTACATCACGGCCATTCCTCTTCCGCAGGGAAGCGTGGTCAAAGAGGAAAAAGCGTCGATTCTCCTTCCTTTTTCTCCTCTCTTACTTTCTCGGAGTGTACCCCTCGGCGAATGACGGTCCCCTCTTCTCTTTGCGAGAGAATTTAATCAGAAACGAAGGAACCGTTCGTCCTTCGACAAGGGTGGGGGAAGAGAATTTGTTTTGTGATTAATTGTCGGAGAAATGTTCCCCGTTCGTCGAGACACGTCTAAATTAAACACTTTACCCGATATACAAAGGAGATAAACACAATTTCAACATCGTGGGAGCGGTGACGTTGGGTGTTCGCGCAACCACGCGTGAATCACTGAGAAAAATCCGAGTTCCTATCGCAATCGCGGTTAAAGGTTCGACAAAAGGAAGAAATGAAAAATAATATGGACAGTTATTTTCAGGCGTTCGACCGGATCTCTGTGGTCTCCGCGAATTCCTCGCATAGCTTATACCTGTAAAAACTAGCACCCCAAAGGGTACCTCTCCCGAAGCAGCATGAATGCGATATAAAAATATGAAACTCCTCCCAGAGCGTTGAATTTAATTTTCAAAAAATCAAGAAGAAATTAGATGCCTCTTCTGCGGTGTAAAAATACCAGAAATGTACTATAAATAGCACTCTGTAATAGCGCGTGGAATATACAAAGAGAGCGTCTTTAAACAGATTCGAAGACGTGTCTAATAACACGTGATTCATTAGAGAAGAATGTTTCCTGCTGCTGTTTGAGAACCTATGCAAGGATCGAAAGAATAGATTTCGTTTCGATTCAAAGCGTTGGGGAAGCCAGACTTCGCCGTGAATCACCGGGAAGATTATCAAAAATTCAGGGACTAGGAAATTCCATTGGTTGTTGGGAGAGCGGAGACAGGGAAAATAAAAAGAAAGGAGAGAGTAGGATAAACTCGGGGAAAAACCAACGACGGATTAACAACGATGCGAGTTGCCAATTTTTCAAAGGGGAAGGTTGCGAATGGGATCGACCCAATTTTCCCAGGTAAATTTTCGTCCTCAGTGGAGAAAAAGCGTTTCTCTTTCTCCCTTCTAGTCGGCGAACAGTACTGCCTATCTGTGTTCCACGCGCTCCGCGGTGGAAGAACGAGAAGTAAATAAACGGTGAGCGAAGGCTTTTGGGAACGTTGTTTCATCTCGCGAGTTTTATTTTATCTCGTATTAGCTTTCATTGGCGTATGATGAAACATGGATTCGATCGGGCGTACAACGCTTAATGACGGTCGTAAAAAAGCAACGTAATGAGATAATTAGTGGGAGCACGAAAAGAGCATCGGTGTAAGCACCGTATTGACTGAAGGATTAAAAATAATGGTCTCTCGTGTCGTGATTTTACTCTTTTTTATTTTCTTTTTTTTTTCCCCTCGAGGTTCGTTAAAGGTGTCCGCCAATGCAACTAAAGTATACCGATTGCAACATTGCTTTCTCGAAATGTGTCCGATCGTGAAACTGAGAAGGGATAATTGTGCCGATGCTTGGAACAGCAATAAAATTAGTGTTTAGTTAGCAATAAAACGGCTGAACAATCGCAGTGCGAAGGTCGGAGATTTTGTTATGGTAATTAAACCATCACAACATAGGTATCGAGTATTATCTGTAATCATCGAAGTTAATACGACACCGCTCGATTCGATGTTGACAATCGGTAGCCAGAAAGCAATCGTCAATTAACCGTGCATGGAGATTAAGAGATCAGTAACTAAGGCTAGATAACGCCTACTTGTGTCTGCCGTTATAATGTCTGCTTGTCGTTATTTCAGTGATAGAGAAAGAAAAACATCGAAAAGAGTTTAACGATCTCTCGAGTATTCGTAATGTTCTTTCCTACAGATAAAGGTAATAACCTTCGAGATAATCTCGTGTAATCCCAGATAACGACGGAGACGCTGTCTCCAAGAAAAGCAATTTCGAAAACAACGACGGGGGGCCGAAAACTCGATCTACGGCCCTGCAACGTTTTCGTCAACATGGTGGACCGATTTCGTATGGCCGAGGCGTCGCCACGCTTCCAACGGACGATAAACGCACGTTGAATCGCGATGTTCAATTTCCGCATTTAAAGATATGCACATGCGCGGAGAAATCGTGGGATTACCAACAAACACCGGAGGAAATTCCAGAAAAATTTCCCGTTCGCGGAAACACGTTAAATCTTGCGCGGTAGGATGCCATAAATCGAGACTTCGTTTCCGGTAATTTCATATTACCGAAGAGTTTGACGGTTGATTTCGAGAAAGAATTCCTTTTATCCGACGAAAAATTCAAATACAAATACAGCGTATGTGTATATGCAATGCATAATACAATACTCTGACACGTGAACGCGATACGTATAGCAAATTTGTCCAACGTCGGTATGACGTCACACTGGATGCAGAAATATTAACGACTCCGGAAGAACGCGAGCAATATGTTTTTATCACGAGGCACTTTCCACTCAAGTACGTAACACAAACAGATCATGCAAGAATTCGGTTGGTAAAATCGCTGTGTACGTTACTAACCATCGTTATCGCGGATGGTAATGCGACTGTCTGAACAGTGACATGATTACCCGTGGCCCGGATTATGACTTCAACCGGGTCGACTTCTCTAAATATTTACACGGTACACCTGTTTCGCGATTCTTTCCTCGAGAAATCAAATCCTCTCTCGTAACCGTGCGTACTAACAGTAATATAACAGAAACGAACTACAACAAAACCGACGCTCCCTTTCTAGTCCGTGAACACAGAGATCGTTATGACAGTGGCAGCACTGCTTGTCGAATGCCTTTCCTTTATCCTACACCATCGACGATAATAACCTCACGAATAAACTACCACCTTTACCCGAATGACGAACGAAAAAGAAACTACAACGGCGAACATAACCTATGTTCCGCGACGTTCCGCGATGTTTAGCGATGCACCGTATTCAGCTACTTTGCGTGGAAATAAAACCGTTATGCGAAAAGCAGAAAAGGATAACAGCGAAAAAACCGGTCTCGTGCGAAAATTACAGACGGGAAGGCTATGGAACGAAATTTCGTTCGAGAAATTCGAACAACACCGCACGAAACGGTTACTATAAATCTACCTTTTTATCTACGTTGCAGCTCAAACAAGCGTCTTTGTTTGAGTGTAAGAAATTTAGTACGAGAGAATTGCACGTTGCGAAAGATAAAAATGGCGATTCTATAACACGGACCATTGCGTCGTGTTATCAACGTTCGAGTATTTCACAAGAGGTATCGGTGTTCGAACACGCAGAATGTAGAGCAATATGATGAATAAATACCTGGCAACGGAGTCAGGTACGAATATATTCCACCACGAAGGCCTCTTCTGTCTGGCCTGCGTGTAAAGCCCGTCCGTGCTTCCAACCTGTGTAGGAACGCCAGCGATTCCTTTCCTTCTCTTGCGATCGAGTTTCGGCGGCTTCGCGAGGATATGCCATGACTTTCTGCGTCCCTTCTTCCCCTCGAGATCCGCCTGTATTCTCTCGTTTTCGAGCAACTCTTGATTCTCCTCAAGCAGATCCTGTGACACGTAGAAAACCGAGCATCGTCGGCCACCTTCGCTCGCTCGTCTCTTTTCTTTCTGCACTTGCTTCGCGTTCTCTTTCTCCTCCACGACACTACCGCGTCTCGCCCTTTGGAATAAACTATCTCTACGCGCCTTCAAATCTTCCAATACGCTGTGCCGTCTTCCCTTATTGTCACGCAAGATAGCGCTCGAGTCCCTCCTACCGACAGCACCAATCAGCTTCGCGAACGACGACTCTTTTTCCATCATAGAAGGTATCGAGTTTGTGGACGCGAATTTCGCGGTCGAGTGACCGTTCTGTGGCTCGCTGCTGATGTACATCTTGGTTTCCATGCTACGCGGCCGAATCGATCGAAATCTTCGGAACGAAGCGGGCACCGGGCTCGGCTAACCGTAGCGTATCCACGTTTCACTGTATTACCGAGCAATCAACACACCGATACGTTCGCCAAAACACTGCCGTCGACGAAGAAAACCACCTCGGAACTCTCGCGACACACTGCACAATCACCCGAGATCCGCGATCATTTTCCCGGTGGTTCGCAAGGGAAATACGGAAGGCATGAGTCGCGTACCGTTAAGGCGCGATCGGCATTATTCCATCGCCACGGTGAAAGCAGCCACGGCGGCGTACCGAGTGACCGCCTTTTCACTCCTCGTGAAACGTGCTATCGGCACGAATACGCGCGTATCCAACGGACGCCACCGAACACGAGTCTGTATCGTATCGACCGGACCCTGTCCACGGGTATGTGTACACCGGGATCAGCTCGAGCGCGAGATCCACCAACGGATCGTTGACCCAGGAGAATCGTGCACGGAACCAGCCAACGGTGGTCGACCAACTACTACCTTCCACCTCGCGCGCCTTTTGCTCGCCGTTTGTTTCTCTATTTTCTGGTAAGTCGAGACCCCTTGTTGGAAACTCGTTCCCGTCTTTCTACGTCGCAGACGTCAACTGATTCGACCTTTGATTCGTCCTCGAGCCGTCAGAGGTCCTGCTCGCACGCACTACGCGAAACCGACAGTCGTATTCGGAACTACACGGAACGAATTCGATAACGGTTCCTCGAACGGGGCACGATCGTTTCACCAACGAACCGACAGAGACGAACTTCTTTCTTTCCACGATCGTAACACTACCTCGCGAGTTTTCTTCTTTCGCTGACTTTTCCACCACGAAACTCTAACCGAGCGTCGCTTCCGTCTTCTCTCTGGAGGGGAACGCTTTCAGGTTAACGACTCGACTTTCCGATAGCGGCGTTCAGCCACGCAGAATTCCTTTTCTTCGTCCGATACCGTGCAAATGATCACGGAGAATCGAGGCTGGCCCGGTGAGGCCGGCGATGTCGTGCACTCGTCCTTTTTCCCGTCGCGATACCGACGTGACGTTGACGCGACGCCGACGTGCGCACACACGAGCCGAAAACCAGCGCGCGATTGTATACAGCGAGAGAGGCCACGTGACACGCGCGATCTTTCGGTGCTTTTGTGAAACTGTGACAGTGTAACCGTCGCGTCTCGCCGTGCGGAGAGAGGGAGACACGTAACCGAAAAGAAGCAAGCGACTTTCTCTCACTTTTTCTTTCTCTCTTTTTCGTAACGTTATTATACCGTGTCTCGGGATCTGCGCGCGCGCGCGCACCTGCTGCTTTTACACTCCGTCACGATAGCCGGTTACGATAAATCGAGATATCGGGGCACGCACACTCGAATCGACAGGCCGTCACGAGAATCGAGTATCGCAGCGACTAAGCGAGAACGAAGCCGACTGCTTGTATTTATACACGTCGGGGCACTCGGCCGAGACTGTCTCTTCGGGCGCATCCCCCACCTCCGGGACCGAGTACCCAACAAGAAGCAACACGCATCCAAGACACACGACTTTGCGCTCTTCTCATCGTTTACAAACAGTCTTTTTTCTTTCGATACCGGCGTGCTCGCCCGAAATAATTACGGCATCTCACGAAGAGGGCGATCGTATCGTTCGCTCGCAAGATGGAGAGAATCAAGGGCTCTTCTGCGTCGTACGTAGCAGACGTCTCAACGAAGGCACCTACTTATTTCCTCCGTACCAGGTATTTCGTTCGACCACTTTTTGTCATTTTTTTCCCCCTTTTCTTTCTTTTTACATTTTTAAACGCGTATTTACGTTCGCAAATGTATCCGTATTTTTACATACGTACGTACGTATGTCGGAATCTTTATTTCGCTTTCTCGCAAAATCCAAGCGAAATGAAACGGATCGTAAATATGTTGGCTAAACAGAGTTTAGCAACAGTGTTTAACAGTGTTAAACAGTGTTTAACGTCTGATTTAATACGTCATAAAAGAATCGTAATTAAAAGTAGCTCAAATGAAGCATAATAAAATCGCAATTAAAATCGATACACGTATGATAGTATTCCGCGAGTCTCTGACTCACCTTTTCGTGACAAATTTATTTCGTTCGTATTTTTCCGGCTCCTACTTATATACGACCGTTTAATTTCTCGTCCAGTAATATATTATCCAAAATCCCAAACAAACAGAGCGATAAAGCGATCATTCCAGGATAAATAAAATCAAACTATCTGGAATCGGACTATACGGAGTACACGCGAATCTACGCCGAAAGTAATCGATAATAATAACGTAATCAGGGCAATAAATAATTGCGTTCTTCGTTCTCGAGGAACCTAATCGAAATCGAAGTATCCTTTTCCATCCCATCGAGCATATTTGCTTTAGCATAATGTACGACAATCGATGCAACAGATCCCGAAAAGCTGGCGCGGTTCCAAGTGCCCGCGAATTATCCTAACCTCAAAATCTATATCGAAATTCGCAGCGCGCCGTTATTTCCTCGCGGAATATATCGAAATTTCTTTAGCATAGGCGCTGGAACGGGACTGAAATTACTGTTTGGTGGAACAAAGCCGCGAAACGGTGTCTGGCCGGGCACAAAAGTCTCGCAGAAAGTTGACACTTGGAGCGACGTAACCCTGAGTCTCCGTAAACGCGCAAATCCTGTACACACATGCAAACGAGACGGTGATCCAGCCTTTGGCGAAATAAATTTCTGCACTCGTGCGCCGCGTATCTCGAGTGGCGATAAAGATTCTCATTGATAATGATGACAAACACCACGGGTCGTGCTCCTTCTCTCTTCTTCTTCCTCGATTAACCGTTCTTCATGGGCGGGCTGCATAGAGCAAAGAATAGGCCGATATCCACGCGGCAGAAAACATGGGAAATTATCGCGGCAAAACATGCTTTCGAACTGTATTCCGATCGTAACTCATTTCATAATCCACATCTAACGATGCGTCATTATTTAACGTCTGAATTGACGAGCCGCGTTACCTAACCGCCGTTCCCGGTGCACAGATTAATTTTGTTGTGGAGCAATATGGAGTTTGTGCGCTCGAAACTGCGCGCAATTAACTCGTTTGTCTGTCGGGAAGTTTCTAATGTAGCTTCGTTTATATTTTAACGAGTTCTCAAACCATTAGAGTCACTCGAGGATTTTTAACGAATTCCTCATTGTCTGGAAAATTTCGAAGAACCGTTCCGCCATTAACGCCGCGACTACCGACCTGCAACGCGCACCTGGATACAGCGTATGCAGCGCTGATAATGAAGGGGGACAATAGGAAAGGATAGGTACACAAACGATGATACAAACTGACATCAATTGTGGCAAAAATTCGTTCCTTACATCGGTAAATAAAATTCGCAAGTTGTAATCGTTAAAATTCGATCAGCTCAAGATTTCCCTGTCTTTATTCATCACCAAACTTCACACTTATTATAAGACTACACGTCAAAATAATTAATATTAAATTTATCACGGTGAAATTAACCGGTGAAATGGAAAAATGGAAGAATAAGAGCATCAAATGGGAGAGAACAAGAAAAAATATCGAAAAATTGATGAATGTTGACTATTACGCATGTTTTATATGGTACATTCAGGGGACAACGATAAAATCCCAATATTTTTTGGATTAAACGATGAATTATCAAACATCATTGCAAAAGAAAAAAAGAAAATAGTTTCAATTATTAATGTTCTGAATTCAAAATCCTCTATCTGTTTACGTCATTCGAGTTTGTAGAAAATGGCTAAAATAAGACAAACATCATAAATTAAGAAGATTAGTGTCACCGGTGATCATCGTGACAGTCAACGTGTCAAGAGAAACATGGAGAAGTGGAGCTGGCTAAATGACAAATTCGAAAATTTAGGCTATAATAGAGAAAATTGAGCATTTGGAAGATTGAAAATCGCTTTTCCTGGGTACTCCGTGATACCAGGTTGCTGTGTCCAACGTTTCAGTTTCCACGACACGTGGAAACCGAACTGGATTATGCAAGCAGCGATATATTTCGTGCGTGTGATTCACGACCGTGTCACGGGACACTTTTTCGTCGCGATACGACTTTGACCCAATTCCTCGGAACAGCTGGACGAACTTTGAACTCGGTTAGAAGAGGAACCGTCGTGGGGAACCGCGTGGTTCGTGGTCTCGGGCTTGGTTTTTCGCGGTCGTTTCCAATTTTCCAGATGGAGAACCGCGTTCGATCGGACGCGTGTGTTTTCGCGTTTAGAGATCGGTTTGAGAAACTCGGCTAGCCGAGAGAGATTATGGTTGCCCGTAGGGGGACGGAGAGAGTTAATTGGCTGAATCGAATTAAGAGCTAGCCGGTATTTTCATCGCTGCAATTCTCTAATTAGCCGCGGACGAATTGACCAATTGTTTCCACCGGTTTGCACGTCCGTCTACGGTTAACCCGTCGTCGAGAGAGCAACTGACCGATTTGACACGGGAATCCCATGGTTTCGTTTTGCGTTTTCTCTTTTAGGTTGATCCTGATGGATCGTGGCAGGAAATATTGAGGGAATGTTGTTCGTGAGTGGGTGAGGACTTTGTCGTTGCTTGGATGGTAGTTTGTTAATGGAATAATTGAAATTTTCAATCATCGTTGACAAATCATCTGTGAATGAAGGAGTATACAGGTAATGTGTGGATATAAATATAGAGTTCTCGAATATAACTCTAATATCACAGAAAGACGTCGAAAATACCTTAGAATGTTTAAAAGGGACCAAATTGTACTAGCAAGTGTAACAACTAAGTGTGTTAGCAATCACAATGATGCCATTGTGACGCTAAACTCAGGGAAAAAGAGAAAGATAATGGAAATAATTGAAATTTTGTGTTATTTTCTTCCTATTTAATTGATCGTACAATGGTTCTATTATAATAGCACTGGTGCATGTATATATATTCTATTAATATACATTCCTTTGCACGAGAAGATTTTTTCGCTATACAAATGTAACAATTCGAAGCTTTTCTTATATCTTTTTGAGTGATCCCTGGGATATGGTTTATGCTAAATAATTGTACGATGTTATTTTATTTTCGAAATTTTGTGTTACTTTCTTCCTATTTAATTGATTGTATCTATTACAATAACACTGACTAAATAGCCTCTAATTAATTATTAATTTCTATATATATTCTATTAATATATATTCCTTTGTATTGGAAGATTTTTTCGCTATCAAAATACAATTCGAAGCTTTTCTTATATTTTTCTGAGTAATTCTGGTGATATGATTTATGCTAAATAATTGTACGATGTTATTTTATTTTCGAAATTTTGTGTTATTTTCTTCCTATTTAATTGTTAGTACTGTGGTCTTATTATAATAGCACTAACCCAGTGGCCTCTAATTAATTATTAATTTTTATATATACATTTTTATGCACAGGAAGAGTTTTTCGGTATAAAAATACAACAATTCGAAGCTTATCTTATATTTTCACCTCGATGATACGATTTATGCTAAAATAAGAAAAGGAAATCACCTGTATTTCATTTCAATATTTCAGGAATACTTATTTCTCATCTAGTTATTCTCTCATACTCGTTACTTAAGCTTCTAGATATTAAAACAAACGGCGACAGAGAGTCACTACTGAAGTGTAAATAATTAAACAAAAAACCGTGCTTTGTAAATTGCTGTCTGTATAATTTCATTTAAAAAATCTCGTTCTCCCTATCTCTTGGTTACTCCATCTTCTTGACAAACTTGTACCGACTAGTGACACTTGTATCGTACAATAATTATCAATTCTCATGTCTCGAGATCGCAGGCTAGAAAAATTGTAGTCATGTTCTTAGCAGAAAACAAAATTCTGGTTATAGGAAGATTCATTATCTGGAGTAAGTTCATTATCTAAGTTCGGTGTGATGGAACAGAAGGAAGATAAGGATGTAAAATTAGAGAAATTTCCAAGACTTCTAGAGAAACTGCAATTTCTAGAATTCGGTGCACCGAGATTTCGGCAAGTATCGAAAGACTGAACGACGAATCTGGATTGCAGCAATCTCGTTGCAATTCTATCAAACAAACCTAATCGTTTTGTGGCCTGTAACGTAATGATTATGCAACAAGTTGCTGGGGCGCGATAAACGAGCTTAGAAAGATTCGAGGAATCAGACGTGCAACACTACACGCTCCAGAAATTGCGAAAACTATTTATCTCGTGACAATAACTAACACGATGTTCCAACTGCTCGATAACACTGTGCTATACTAGTCCGAGATACCGACGAACCTAGAATTACAGCTCGAATTAAATGAAAATCTATATAACAATGTCGCGATACTTTTAAATTCCCCTATTATGGCAATAATCTGTCCCTTTCTAATTATCTTCCCGATTAACATCACGCAAAAATAACGACAGTAACGACAGAACTTAACAATACCATAGATAATTCTCGACAAATCATTTTCAGTGAAAGAATTTTCAATGAACGTTAAAAAATAGCTATTAAAAAAAAGAAAAAAAATTCGAAACAATGACGAGGACATATTTTTCTGTAAACTATACGGATAACAATGCAATGACTATAGCTGTTAATTAATCAAGTATCATTGTTCCAAAGTATATTATATATTATATATATAAAATTAGAAATAAAAATTTTGAACAATATCGGAAATAATAGAACGTAATAATAGCATAGATAATTCTCAGTAGATAATTTTCAATGAAAGAGAAGAAGATATCGCGAGATCGCAAAAATTGCTATTAAAAAACAAATTCGTAACAATAACGACGACGCATCTCTCTTCGTGCGATTCCCTACATAAACAACTATACAGATAACAATGCAGCTATAATTATCATCATTTAATCGAGTATTATTATTTAAAAATATATTAAAATTATATCACACGTAAAATCACGAATTAAAATTTAGAATTGCGAAACCTATAAATAAAATTCGATGTATCTATTCCAAATTTTTAAGCAAATCTCGGAAATTATTAAATTTCCGAATAAAAACAAAAATTTCAGATTTATATTTTTGCAAATTTATTTTTCATATACTTGTGTTTCTTATTCAAATTTCGTTTCCATCTGGGTCCTTTCGAAATCTTATTTCAACCTAATAAATAACGACACCCAACAGCACCCAATGGCACACATTGACACTCATAGAAAGAGTTAAACAATCGATATTGGAAAAAAAGAAAAGAAAAATTCGCAATAAAATGGAGGCCATTTTCCTCGACTCGAGGGAACTCATTTCGAAGGAGGAGTTTTATGCAACGAAGAAAAGACGAGCATCTCGACGTCCTTATCAGTCGACTGCTTATCACCGACCTCACGTAGCCGAGGACAGGTTTATGGCTCGACTACTGGAATCGCGAACGAGTCTATCTCCGTTACCTCAAACGGTTCCCTCTTTTCTTCGTACCACTTCCACGCTGGCTCTTACCTTCGCTGTTTCTTGTTTCGATGGAATCACGGGGCCAGGACAAAGCGGAAGAGACACGCGAAGGCACGATTTTCGACGATCCGAAACGGCGCCATTGCGAAACGAGAATTCGAGGCACGTGTGTCGGCGAACAAACAGCCCCCGTTCCAATCCACGCGAATTTCTTTAACGTCGGGATCGAATTGGAAATGCGATTTAGAGCTTGCCTCTTCCTGTTTTACTTCGCAATCTTGTCTTCCTCCTCTTCGCCATTCGTCTGCCCTTCGTTTCTTTCCATTTTGCTCGGTGTTTCTTCAAGGAACGTTATTTCCTTTCTGCCTCTTTTCAGTTTGCTCTTTCCAAGCCTCGCAAAATTATTTTTTGGTAAATTAGCTGGTGGTCGAAATTGGTGATTTCAGGGTTTTCAGCGTGTCTTCTGAACTGTTACATTGGTAGATGCATTTTAAAGTTATCGAAGTTGAAAATGCACCTGGTTTGGAAAATAATTATACGCTTCTGGAATAACTTTTAAGTTGGAAATCGTATTTGTTGAAAAGATGAGTTTAGCTGTAGTCTAAAATCAATTTAGTGTATAAGATGTAAGTTCCTAGAACGAATTTTTATGTAAATAATCGATGGGAGTTGGGGGGTTGGACGAACCCCGTTGCGTACCCTCTTGACATTCTCCGAGGAGTCGGGTACAACTATAGATGTGTTTTAATCATTATACAACATACTAATCGAACTATTAACCCTTTGCACTCGGCGATTGTTTCGTTACAGGAAAATAATAATTCAAAGATTTTCTGCCATAAAGTCGACGATATTTCCAAAACGGTAAACAAGAAATCGTATGCAAATTAAGACGTAGAATTATTTTACTTCGAAATTCCACGCATGGTTGGGTGATTGTAAATTTGATATATTAATTAACATCCATCTCTAGAATCTGATTAAATGGCGACTGTGAGACGTCTCTCGAGTGCAAAGGGTTAATAATTCTATTGTCATATTTTTATTATAAAAAAGTAGCAGCAAGGGTTCTAAGTGAGAAAAGGCTAGAAATGGACAAGACGGAAGCTAAGTACTTTGTCATTGAACAGTCCACCGATGAGTTTGCAATATTTTCAAAGGGCTGAGAATTCTTCGAGTTCTAAGGTATAGTTGTCATAATTGTTGCCGATTCAGAAACGCAGAAATCGGCAGGCAACTTTCACTAGTGTCTCGCCACCAGACAGACGGGAAAAGAACCAACCTGTCGTGTAAATTTCCGTTTGGTATTCCCGATTCTTTCAGTGCATACTTGTGAATCGATGTGGATGAGGTTTGGAAGGAGGGACGAGACGATGGAGATGATCTTTGGGCCGGGGTTATCCGCGGGAAGCAGATACGAAGGCTTCAGCGTGGATGAGGGAGACGATTTGCTCGGCTGGGGTGACGTGGTTGAGATCTTTGTTTTAACGAGATGGAGATTGGCAGTATTATTAATACACAGTTGTTTCTGAGAGTGCTTTGTTTTGTCGTTAGGGTAGCTTTCTCTTGAGGGTAGGTGGAGTTCTGATTAGGATAGAACGTGGATTGTTGGAGTTACCTGGGTGCCGGATTCGGCGGGAAATTTAAAAAATTTCAACTAGAAATGCTTTCTACACGAAGAAAGCATTTTATACTTATTTAATAAGAGAAATACAGGATAAGAAGTGAAGGATATATAAATTAAATATGGTTATTTATATTGCTTGTAATTTCTTGATATTTTACATGTTCTAGTGTAATACATACTATCTAAGATTAGATACATCATAGATAAATGATCTATCGGTCATTTGTGTAATCGAAATTTCCATAATCGATGTTTCACTGTACGTACTCATCTGTCGGCAAAATAATTTATTTTCACCCGATATTAATTCATGTTAAATATTTAATTTAACCCGATTTAATATTCGTTTCAAAATAATCACTTTTTAATGATACACAATTTTAATGTGTGTAATCAAAATTCGCATAATCGACGTCCCACTGTACCTTAAAACAGTCAATGTTGTGTCGTTCAATCATGGTCAGCGAAATAATTTATTCTCACCCGATATTAATTCAAATTAAAATTAATATTCGTTTTAAAATTCTCATTTTTTAATAATACACACTTTTAATGTTCAGATAATCGGTCATGTGTGTAATCAAAATTCGCATAATCGACGTCCCATTGTACCCTAAAACAGTCAGTGTTGTATCGTCCAATCATGGTCAGCAAAATAATTTATTCTCACCCGATATTAATTCAAATTAAGTATTTAATTTAACGCGATTTAATATTCGTTGCAAAATAATAATTTTTTAATAATACACACTGTCTATAATTCGCATAATCGACGTTCCACTGTACCTTAAAACAGTCAGTGCTGTTTCATCCGATCACGGTTACCAAAATAATTACTTCTCACCCGATATTAATTCAAATTAAATATTTAATTTAACGCGATTTAATATTCGTTTCAAAATAATAATTTTTTAATAATACACACTTTCTATAATTCGCATAATCGACGTTCCACTGTACCTTAAAATAGTCAGTGCTGTCTCATCCAATCACGGCTACCAAAATAATTAGTTCTCAGCCGATATTAATTTAACGCTGTTCAATATTCGTTTAAAACTAATTATTTTTTACTTAATCGGTGTTAAATTATTGCCGAAGAGAAGGAGATAAAATCTGTCGAGCGACCCGACGTCGAGTATCGAGTGAATAAATACTTTCGTTATTAAAATGAACTCGCGTATCGGGACATCTGCGAGGCTCACGCCGAGCCTCATTTAACGTTCATGTGTACGGGGTATCAGAAAGTAGCAGTGATAATCGCTGTTGCTGCAAAGCCCGTGTAACAGATCTGGAACACCATCGTTTCAGTCGAGGCCAGGTCCCTTCACTTATCTCCGAAAATTCTAAAAACCAGCTGAAACGAGGATAGCCAATAAACGCACGCAACGCGACTTCAAACGCAAAGACGATACAGGGAACGATAAAAATGGCGCGTGAAACGTTCCACGAAAGCGAAAGTGCCGAAATTTCATTGTTCAACGAATTCTCGCATGCTTTCTGCGTCACGATATCACGCATTAACGCGCTTTTTACACTGCCGCGTTTAAATAACTTCCAGAGCCGAGACTTTCGTCGAACGAAGAAACGTGTCTCTTCTGTGGCTAAATGAATTCGAAAGAAAGTCGAACGACAAGAAATTAACCACCGACGCCATTTTTGTACGATTAAACGCTCGGTGAGAACCTTTTTACTCTTTTCTAGGATTCTACGAAAACGACTCGTTGTCTGCAGTCGTGTAGCTAGAGCTTCTATTGCCCAGGGCTATCCATTGTAAGTGCAAATTTGCAAAACGCAAACAGCAAATTTGAGAGATTATGTGGCTGTGAGAAAATACGCAATCGCGTATTATCGTTTAAAGATCCGAGTGTCCATTCTTCTCATAAACATTCAACAGAACTGCTTAATTCTTTAACAAATATAAAATTTGGTTCTACCCACATTTTCTGATGAATATTCTCGTATGTATGTATTTTGTACCAAAATAATAATAAGTTCGTGTCTCAAATTTGTGAAATATGGAAATTACAGTGCATCACACTAACCACCCTCTCATAGCTACATCAGTGATTTTCTAACACTAATGAAAGTAATATTCTGATATCCTAAACGTGTTCCAAAATTTGTCCAAAATATTCCGGTATTTTAATTTCTATGGGATATTTCATACTACCGATAATTACTGAAATAACACCGGTATTTTCCACCCAAGCAAAAGTCCCTAGAAAGAACAGATGTTTGCGGAGAAATGAAATGGTAAAATAAGAGATTAAATCGAAAGGGCATCTATCTTCGACCTCTGACCTCTTCCTCTGCATCTACGGTACACTTTGCGAGTATATACCGTATCTCTGTTTATTCAATGGGAGTACTTGCCCTGGAGTGGATCGTAATGACCCAAAGATGGCAATTAATCAAATATGACCAGCTGTTTCGTAGATTTCCACGCGACCGATCGGTGTTCCAATCTTCGCGAGGAAAATCTTAACCGATTCAGAGGAACGACCGTCACGTGGTCCCCGCGAGGTTTCTCGGAACGAGATCGATGTCTAGCACGCAAAATTCGCGATAAGGCGACGAAACGAATTTCGAGGAGACGGTGTTGTACGCGAGATAAGCCGGCTCTCGACGCGACAGCAGCGCGGTTCTTGGGAGATGAATTCGAACGGGGGATGTCCTACGTGACCAGCCGCACATCCGTCTAGAGTTCGCGAAAAACCGGCTAGTCCTGCTGCCTAGGGATATTCCGCGCGAGGACGTAATACCGCGTTCACGCGTATGAAATTGGCTTCGATCGGTCGAGATAACGCGCGAAGAAATGCGACGAATCGATTTATCTGTCGGTTGATAATTATAATTAGTCGTCAAGCGAGATCTAGTAGGCGATACGTTGGTTCTGAGTGATTGGGGCGATTGGGAATGCAGAGTTCTCGAATCGGAAGTGTGAAATGGCTTAAGATCGATGTTTGTTGAAAGCATCTATAGATATTTGTGTTTATTCGATTATCAGTAACTGGAATCTTCATGTCGAATCTTATACCTGACCCAAACCGCGGTAAACTGAGTACTCCTGTCTAGGGATATTCCGCGTGTGGACGTAATGCCGCGTTCACGCGTATGAAATTGGCTTCGATCGATCGAGATAACGCGCGAA
Source organism: Eufriesea mexicana (assembly GCF_001483705.2). Taxonomy (NCBI): domain Eukaryota; kingdom Metazoa; phylum Arthropoda; class Insecta; order Hymenoptera; family Apidae; genus Eufriesea; species Eufriesea mexicana. Next base: position 78,933 of record NW_016908796.1, on the reverse strand, counting down.
GAAATGCGACGAATCGATTTATCTGTCGGGTGATAATTATAATTACTCGTCAAGCGAGATCTAGTAGGCGATACGTTGGTTCTGAGTGATTGGGGCGATTGGGAATGCAGAGTTCTCGAATCGGTAGTGTGAAATGGCTTAAGATCGATGTTTGTTGAAAGCATCTATAGATATTTGTGTTTATTCGATTATCAGTAACTGGAATCTTCATGTCGAATCTTATACCTGACCCAAACCGCGGTAAACTGAGTACTCCTGTCTAGGGATATTCCGCGTGTGGACGTAATGCCCCGTTCACGCGCACCGAATTGATTTCGATCGTTCGAGATAGGGAGCGAAGAAATTTGACGATTCGATTTATCTGTCGATTTATAATTAGTCTTCGAGTGACATCGAGTATGTAATACGATAATTCTGAATGACTAGAGGTGATTGGGAATGCAGAATTTCGGAATCAAAAATGTGAAATGGCTTAAGATCGGTATTTATTGAAATATAGATATATATAGATATTTGTGTTCGTTTAATTATTAGTCATTGAAATTTCTACGTCGAATCTTATAATTATGAGTGATAACTGTCACGTGATCAATGTCATATCGTGTATCTTTTAAGAAGATTTTTATACAATTTCATGGCGAATAGGATAGATATATAGTGGCCCTTTAAAATTAAATATTTCTTCAACGCACAATTTTCACAATTAAATCGTGGTATCGGGGCTTAACGCGTGCAGAGAAACTCAAACTAAAATTATTTTTAAGCAACGAATCGAATAATTCAATTAACATAAATATATCATAATTTTAAACACGGAGCAATCTAATACTCACTAATCTAATTCTTCAAGCGTGAAAAAGGCTTAAGATTCAAGAATTGTATTTCCGACCACATGAAATCGCAAGAAGCTTCACCATTACAAATTACGGATAAAATACGATTAATTAACACCTTCCACTCGACAAACAAACGTTTTTTACTTTCGTCAAGGAAACCACTGGATTTTTGATCCCGACCAAGCGTGAGACGGTCTTAAGCAAGCTCCTTTCCCGCGGAGAGCATAAAACCGAGAACGAAGGATTACCAAGGGTCATTAAGCACCGTTTCTACACGAACGACATACTACTGCCAGGCAGTAAACGTCGGCTAGAAACCGTACGGAGAGCAGCTGTCTAGAAATTTCGCTGTTTATTCGAAATTCTACCGGCTTCTCCCGGCGACAAGCATCGATGCAACGTTACGGTAAATTTACCGAGTGACCAGCTAGGGAAAACTTGCGATCATAAAAGTGACGTTGACGGCCATCCTACTTCCAGAGTAAACTAGTCCGCATAGGAAACTCGACTGGATACAAAGTATCGGCTCGAAGGCGAGATACTGCTCGACGACTTAAATAATTATTCCAACGACTTCAAAAGTCGATAGACGTACCTGGAGTATCTCGGTTTCATCGGTGCCTATCGTTACCATCTACTCGTGGTAAATATTAATTACCTTGGAAGAGTGTCACTTATAACGACGGAGACAATTAAGTTACTCCCTAGAGTTCAGAGGTTAGGTCAATCTTCTGACACTAGGCTACCAAGATATGTACTTTGAAGTTCTTGAAAATCATCACAATTTTTATATTATCACTATTATGGTACTAGGATTCTTAGGATTCACGTCAATTTCCTCTATTAGTGATCTTGATAATATATTTTGCACTAAACGTACCGATACTTTGCACATACCTATTCTTACCATAAGGTATGCAAAGAATATTTCTCGGTAAAAATAAATTAAGAGAAAAACGGAAAACGAGAAATTAAATAATCAAATAATATAAGAATTTGCAGAAAGCCAGATAAGCTAAAGAAATAACAAGAAATGTACAATTATGCAGAAAATTTTGAAAAGGGTCCTTTGACCCTGTTTGCTGTGTTTAGTATTAAAAATGTGAAGTCTAGCTGCGAATGAGAGATTAATTCGCTTGGAATTTAACGATAAGCTATACATTAAACAAAATAAATAATTTAAACATCTTCAAACCAAAACACTGCCAAATGAACGAGTAACTTCAAACAAAATATCAAACTGTATAACTCCGAGTAACTTCAATTTTTCGAGCAAAGCATAATCCCATCATGCATAAAAAGGTAAGCAAAGGGTGGGGCAGTTTTCGACCCACCTAACCTCAAAGGGTTAACGTTGAGTCATAGTCCACAAAGGAGTTGAAAAGGTTAACCCTGATCCCAGAGTACCCGTGTCATCGCAGACCTGTCTCGGACCTAGCGAGTCCCTGCACATCCTGTTCTCTGTCATTTGACGTTTTGTGACACTTCTAGGCAATAACGAAAATTCCTGTTCCCTATCTTCACGATTCTATCAGAGAAAGTGGACCTATTACACTATGACCAATCGGACCCGCATTCCGGCCAACTGCGGCACTGTGCACGACTGCTGATACGGAATCAGTGTCAAGTATGAGGTCATGGCCCGATCGATCACGAACGGCATATTGTCTCACCGTGCGTGGTACCTGCTCTCTAATTATCCAATAAATTCGACGGAAATCGCGGCACAGCTGGGAAAATTGGAGGAAGGGAGCCGAATGGGACCGCGTGTTCTCGTAAAACGAAGATTTACCGCCTGGTGGAACGATAAAGCGCCTGTTGGCTGGGTAATATATAGGTGGAGGCTACTTTGAAATTTCACGACGTCGTTAGGAGAGCGAGGTGACGTGGAAAAAAGAGGAGCAGGGTGCATCGGACGTGGATCAGGCCGATCGAGGTCCGATTGTTCCTCGTTGCGCAATTAAACACGGTGAAAGTCGTCGACCGATAAAAAACGAAATTATTTCGTCGAGTGTATGAATCTTTCGACAGTGCTGCGTGACGCGATGCAATTAGGCTGCACGCATGTGACGGATCATGACGAGATTTTTTAATCGTGTCTGGCTATAGCGACCGATGGCTCTCTGTTTGGTCTGACTGGCACTCCGAAGGAATGTAGGTCTGATTGAATATAGCATATAGTAGGTACACCTGGCATGATCGTAAAGACAGGTCACGTGAATTTCTGTTATTGACTCGAAGTGCCAGATTTACGACACGGTTGCACCGTTCGAAGATCAGAACGACAGGACAGGTCCAGACTGGGTGAGATAGAGACACTGACACGGACCAGTGTTACTAAGAGTACTTAATATAGGATAAAACAGATGTCGGAGTAGCTCATCCAACCGCTATGTTATTATTATACATATCGTCGAAATGCTGAGAGTATTATGCAGAAGTAAGAAGCTAGCCACAGCAGATGGCCCACGAGTCTGATAAAGCATAGATCAATAGGTCCTCGTTGTATGACAAATTGGCAGATAAGACGAATTTTCGTTTCCGAGTGGAAGTGTCACGTCTAGAAATAGAATTGTATCGCATGGTACGATGAAGAGAGTGAGCAAAACACGTCAAGATCGAATGGAGTAGGTAACAAATCACTGACATAGATATGGATCAGTGTTAACTATTTATTTAACGTAGATAAAGAAGGTGCTGATATAACTAGCCTGTTATTATGTCAGAACATGTTGCACAGAACTTGAAAGTACCGTATTAATTCAGAAACTCTTCATTTATAAGTAACGTAGGCCTAACAGATCATACAGTAAGTCGTACATGTCATGCATATTATACATATGCGTAGGATTACTGCTAGATTAATCCTGTGCTGACAGAGATCTGCGTGTCTAATACATAACGACACCTTTTTAATAACAAACCAGATTTATTTAACTAAAATATTACACTAGGTTTCTCTCAACTTTACTCTCTACGTCTCAGCTACACGCACTGTGCCTCGCCTGCACCCTTGCACCCTTACTTAAAGTCAAAACTCTCTGTTTTCATGCACAGGCTTTCTTCCTCGATCACTCGATACAGTCATAGATATCCCGTCAAAATGATTCTTTCGTGCTGTCGTTTGTTCTTTCGCCCGCACCTTAGATGTCGCCCTGATCGCCCGAGTCGAACCCGATGACGCTGTTATTTTTATTATTCCTCGCTTTTCGAGAAGTAGCCTGAGTGTTCCCATGCATTCATTTAGAACTAAAACCCCACACCCATTTGCCCTGCTATCACTCTTAACCCTTTGACTACTGGTAGGAATTCATTTACAATGTCCGGCGAGAACGGCAAAATTTTGGGTAGAGATGCGCCCTCCGTGTCAGAAAAGCAAACTGTGTTGAGCGCTTATATGCGCCCTCCGTGTCACAAAAGCAAACTGTGTTGAGCGCTTATATGCGCCCTCCGTGTCACAAAAGCAAACTGTGTTGAGCGCTTATACGCGCCCTCTGTGTCACAAAAGCAAAATTTCTGAGCGCGTATATGCGCCCACAGTAGCCATATTAATACTATTTCCTTTGTTAGCGTCCTTCAGTGCTCGCAATACCGCATATGTACACTGCAATAGGTCTCCCCTCTAGCAAAATCATAAAAATCACGCGAATTTTCATCCTTCTCCCAAGGTACCACATCGACAAACAGGATTACATTCACACGGTGCGACTGAGAGTCTAAAACATGGCGTCAAGAACCTACAAATAAGGTATCTGGACTCCATATTGGATTTCTAGCAGAGTCTTCGTCCATCTCGATTGCCAAGTCACCAGTCGCGTAGAACATCGGTGGTTTCGACGAATTCTTCCTCCATCGCGATTATCGGAATTCTATTTGAAGAGTCGGTGAGGCGATAAGACAGGTCTGAAGTGTCTTTATCTGACGAATCGATTAATTCGAGCGCACGTGATGAGACGAGATAGCTGCTGGGATAATCGAACGTTTCTCGTTTTCGTCAAAGTACTCCGTCAAGATCGCGCGGACAATCTCGCAGACGATCTCGGGGACTGGTGTCTCCTGGGAACCAGTTGACCGAGTGGTTCCTGAGACTAGCTCCATCAAGCAGCCAGGAATACGTAGAGGCGGATCGACATTGATTGCATCGAACGTAAATACGATGTAACGCAGTCGTAACAGAAATATAAGGATGCATTCAGACCGGTTAATCCCCGATTAAGCGAACCTGGTCCGAGTACCGGTAAAGTGGACAACGAATTAATTCGATGAATCGACCAATGATATAACGAGAAGTTTCCTCAGTCGTGGGACCGAAAATAGACGTGATCTCGATTGGATCGATGCTAATCTGTGAGAATGCAGATAGGATGTAATATCATTTTAGCAGAAGCAATTGGAGAAAAAGGGAGAGTTAAGAACTATTGCACTAAAATTTAATTCTGAAAAATTATATATAACATTTAGATAGTATCTAATTTCTGTCAATCGCTGTATACCTATTGTGGATAGAAATGGGCACCAATATCTTCTACGTTTTTTGACTAGTACTACGTTTTTCATTAGTATATTTAGATAAAAATATTTAAATAATGAAAACAAATCGCATTAAAGGCAGGCACGATGGTTTCGAGCTTTGTTAGAACTTTGGGGGGTTTCAGCTTTGTCTTTGGGGGGTTTTTGATTTCCCGTTGTTTATTGGTAAACGAAGTTTTGAGTTTTTAGTTAATTTAGAGCTGCATGAATTGCGTTCTTGTTTATAGAGGGAAACATGTGTAACAAGGTTGACGATGAGTATCAGAAGTCGGAACCCAGTCTTCCCGTTTCAGAACTCTGTCAACCCTTTGTGGTCGAGGCATTCTTTTTCGTCCTGTATAAGGTCATACGTGAACAAAATATCTTTCCCTGAATGTTTTATATGTAACGTGTTTAACACTTAGGTCAGTACGTCGATATATAATCTCTCTTTATACAGAAAATAAGTCTATAATTTAACCCATTAGCTACCACGATCCCCATTTGGGGATTTCGGAATTTTACGTACACCACTCGGCGCCAAAAATGTATTTGATACGCCTGACAGTTTAGTTTTATTCCATATATATCAGTCAATATTGCACGTAGCAAAAAGTGTGTATTCTGTGCTTCGTTTCTATACAACAAGCGAACAAATTTGAAATTCGTGTGTAAGTTAAATGAAACAGAATTGTCATTACAGTATGTATAAGATAACGCATATAATACAATAAATAATTTCTTATTAATTTTCTTTCATGAAACCTGCCGCAGTCCCTATTTTGGGACTTTTTCAAAAATATCAAATATTTTCAAAACGAATAATTTGATTATTTGATTGAGGTTTGGCAGAAAGCATTCGTGACGAGTTACACGCGTGATCGTGGTGCAAAGGGTTGAGAGGGATGAAAGGTGTCACGCATAGCCGAGGAGGAAACGATCTCGTTCCGCGATCGAGATAATCGACGTGAACGGATCCATCCGTGGCAAAGGATTCTGTTATCGAACGTGTAAGCCGCGAGGCAAGAAACAATGACGCGACCGTTATCAGCAGCGGATTAGAGATCAACTCGAGCCTACGCGGATTCTCTCCTCTCTTTATCACGGTTCGGGAAACAAAAGCCTTCGATTCGAGGAGGAAGGGAGAGGGGAAGGAAAAAGGGAGAGAAATGCTGGAAAGGTCATGTTTCGAGCAAACAACGATCGCGAGGGGATTAAAGATGCGATTCGCAGTAAACGCTAGGCGAAAAGCTCGTAATCCCCTCGAGCGTAACGAGCACGCTCCTTGAAAAATAAAAGCCCGGCTATCGAACGATCGTGGCTATCGTTATCGCAAATCTGATGCAACCTCGATAGCACGTCTAGCAAACTTTTCCAAAATTCGTCCGAGCGTAAACGCAAAAATTAGATCTCTTTTGCGTTAGGCGTGCGAGAATAAATAATATTTAATAATATTTAATAATCACAATTGAATAAATAATATTTAATTTAAAATAATATGAATATCAAGACTAACGATTCGTTGGCCCTTAGTCACTAGAAGGGCCTGGCTGATAAACGCAGACCAATTTCAGAGTCCAAAAACAATTGACTCATTTCTACTTTCGCTAAGGGCCAATGGTCATCTTCACCCCACCAAAAACTAACATTATATAAGCACCCACAAAATTTGCGAAAGGTCAGTTTTGAGTTCCAGTTTCAGTTTCAGTTTAGTATTTTTCCTCTCCGTTGACTTGTATTTTTCCAACGTAGCTTTGTTGCTAGAACCCGTATTGTATATTGAAATCCGGGTTCCAAGAATGGTATAAAGTTATTTATACTTATTAATCCTCCCAATTGAATAAACAATATTTAATTTCAAATAATATAAATATAAAATTTTGTGTTAGACGTGTGAGAATATGGTATAAACTTATTTATACTTATCAATCCTCCCAACTGAATAAATAATATTTAATTTAAAATAATATAAATATAAAATTCTATAATATAAATTCTAATCCGTCTCATAATTGAATTTTAGCATTTCCACATGGAAATTTTTGTTTCGTAATATTATTTCATTTTCAATTTTTATTTATTTCATATTAGAGGCAGTATTTATTGGATCCAATTGCGTGGGTGTCAAAAAGAAATTAATTTTTAATCTTCAAAATAAATATATTAGAATTCTGGTACCATCTGTCTGGTTAACACTTGAAATCGTTTCACTAACACAGATCATTTTCTATTTAGAAATCATTCATAAGCAAGACGAGGAATGATATTACCCTTGGAAAAATAAGTCCAATTTAATTCGAAATTTTGCCTAAGCAATAATAAAGATTCTATTTTGCGAAAAGTGTATCAAAGGTAATACTCATCTATGGGAACGGAAGAATTTCCCAATTGGGTGTGCATCGCACAACCGCAGGAATTATTTATTGCGAAACTGGGTGCCATTTTCGACAGCGAAATGTCAGGTCTGTTTAGCCGAAACCACATAACCTGTCACGAGTCCGTTTCAACATTGGTCCCGACGTGTTTCCCCACAGAGGCTTGCACACGTTCGACGTTCAGGGCCTTCCCCTTATTCGTCTACGCCATTGTCGGACCCGTTCTTTCGATTCATGAAACGTAAACAACCATCGGTATGCATACATCATATCGTAGATAAGAAAGCATTATTTCGATGCGTCAGCGTGGTTCGAATATTGTACGCACATTTTCGTCAAGTGTGAAACGCCTTTAATTTACGCATCGACATAAATTAGACACGATTAATATGCTTAACGCGCCTGGGGCTTCGCGCGTAGAAATACCAAAGGTTGAACGAATCGATGAATTCGTTGAATCTTTTACGGTTAGAACAATAGGATAAATAAATTTACCGATAAATTTACTGATACGAAAGCATTATTGTGGGCAACTTTCACTGCTGCCCATTGTCTTCCGGCGGAAGAAAGCTCATAGTTGGAGTTCTAGGAAGGTCTCGCGGAGGCCCAAGGACAACAGCCACAGATGGGGATGCTAGACCCCTAGCTGGGGCGCCTGGATCAGAGCTCAGCCGAAGAGGCTACGGACACGCGAAGACAAGGCTACGGAGAGGGTACACGCCCTATAAAACAGCGAGGGATGCGTTTTTGGGCACTATCCGACCAGCGTACTGAGAGAATAAGAGTTACCCAGGAGCAAAGCGGCTAGTTTATTAAAATCCTTCCTACATTATTCTACTCAAGTCTGGAACGCCCTTAACACGTCCAGTGGCCAGCCTGTTTTCATAAAACTCGAAGATACTGTACCAATCGTTATAATACTAATTCCCAAACGTTAGGTCCAAAGATGGCGAAGAATTTAACCCTTCGCGCTCGACGATTTTTTGACTAAAGAAGGGTACGAGTTGAACAATTTTCTGCTATAAGGCTGGTGCTATTTTTCCAGCAGTAAATAAGAAATAGTATAATAATTAACACGTGGAATTATTTCATTTCGATATCTCGAACACTGTTATTGTTACACGGTGCATATGGAATATCCCGCCTTGGCATCCCTAAGTGAGCCATGAGGTCGGTATTTTTAAGGTTTATTTAGGGATGCCAAGGCGGGATAATCCATATGCACCATGTAACAGTTATATTATTTTAAATTTCATATATTGATTAATATCGAGCTCCGAAATTTTATCAAATGGCGACTGAAAGGCGCCTCTCGAGTGCACAGGGTCAATACCAAAAGTTAGGCACCTTTTGGTCCTAGTCTGGGCCAGTCCCCGAGGACCGACCGGGCCCGAACGGAAAGTCTAACGACGGTCCCTGGAGATTCTTCCTCAATGACATAAATTAAAAACCAAGCTGGACCTGGCAGTGTCCCGTCGAGCCGCTGGAGAACCCCGGGCAGGGAGAAAAATAATGATTGTTGTAAATTAGCTACGCCTATGCAACGATGGTGACAGGCCTGTTAGAGGTTGCAGGCCAATACCGACCTTTGGACCTCAAGATACTATGCAGGCATCAAGGGGTCGGTTTTTGGGGTTTAAAAGGGCCTGCTGTCTCTGGCTGCTCTCACTCTCAAACCCGGAACAGTGCAGATCGCTTGCGTATTGTGACCCACAGTGGTGTGTGTGATAAAGACTCACGTTTTTCTTTGTATATTCGCATAAAGTGTATACATTTCACTTACACTAAACTTTACACGTCCAATTGCTGTACAAATGAATACGGTTACTTCCCTGTACGCTAATCGTTTCGATTTCCTTCCCGAAATGATAATAATAATAATAATAGTAGTAGTATTCTTTATACGCCCCTGAAAATACTTGGAATGTTAAAATAAATAGGAGATCAAAAGATTCGTTTAACGTTGTGCATTTTATCGAAATTTTATTCGCATCGTAAATACGTTGTATCGATGCCAGCATATGAATTTAATTTTCAACCATTGAGCATTTAACCCCGTATTCGATAGACAATATATATGCTTATTCGTTACGATTTCATAGAAACGCGAATGCGGCTTTATACCGTGATGGGAATACGAATTTAATTAGTATCGATTAGTAACCTTGACTAGCTACTACCTCTCTTCCGGTCTATTCATATTCCACCTCCCTACGGAATTTAAAATAAAATTTCAACCCCCATAAAATAGAATTTCCAATAATTTTTTTTTCTCATTTAAAATTTACATTTCTCCAATAAAATTTCCAAAGTTTAAAAAATTAAATATTATTATACCCATTCGATACGGTCTCGCAAAATATTCGATAACATCGCGCAATATGATACAATCGGTAAACGATAATTAAAAGAATTTCAAAATTCCAAACATTTCTCGAAAATCTTAAGAATCCCTGTATCGGGAGATTACAATATCAGACACTGAAATTTTAAAGATTCCAGAATCAATTAACGCGTAATCTCGAGAAGCGCGTAATCCAATTAAAAATACAGCTATCGTTTTTTTATCGACGAGTGTGAAAAATAAAAACACTTGTCAATCATGCGAACGGGATTATGATACACAGTTTGATTGAACAGTTTCCTCGTAACCAGTTTGTTTGTTACACTTTCGGTATCGTTTACGTGGATCGATTGAATAGTGGATCTAAAAATTGCGTATTCGGTGATCGATATAGATCTCGAGGGTGTAATGTAGCATTTCGCGATGGCGAAAAATCGATCATTTCGAGTGTCAGAGAGAGAAAGAAGATGGTGGATCTAGAGCCACGCGTGGCACAGGATTTCAGATAACAAAATAGACCCACGTTGCATTTTATTGCATTTCATTGCATTTTAAACGAACCAAAATTGGTATATTTTTACTAATAAAGGAATCACATAATGTAAACATAAAACCAGGAAAAGAAGATTATCGCGAGAAAATTTCCGTTTGCAGCAATCGATGAACCCGTGCAAAAAGATCGACCTCTTTTTCAAAATATCTCTGTTACCAATTTTCAACTTTTTTGAAATTTTTCAAAGTTCGTTAACCCCTTCCCGTGCCATTTAGCTTTTTCCTTTTATAAATATATTATATTACCGTATAACGACGAGTGCGACTCGTGATGAAGATATTGGTCCAAACATGAATATCACGTGCCAGACTCGTGAACAAAACATTTATCTAAATACAGCTTTAAAACTGTCATCTATTATAAAATATATTTTGTTCACGAGTCTGGCACGTGATGTTCATGTTTGGACCAATATCTTCATCACGAGTCAGACTCGTTATACGGTCATCGCGATCATCACGGTTATTACAATTTAAAGGACAAGGATCAATGCAGACACGCAATGATAATACATAAATATATTTCTGGTCAAATTCTTTTTTGAGGGAGGATCAACTGTCTCCTCAACAAGAGGATCGAACACCACGGTTTTACCGGATAGACCCTTCTTCCGAATAAGTCCTGGATCGTGGTCGAACCTGCTACCAGGTCCTGCTCGTTATATAATTCACGGTATTCGACGTGTCGTGCATTGTGTCGCATTCGGGGAGGACCGGAGGTGTAGAAGCAACTGGAAAGAGGGAAGAAAGTGGCCGTTGTTCAACCTCGTTTTCGCTGGCTGCCGCGTAAAGGTACCTGGACGACGGTGAACGGGTGTAAAAAAAGGAGGAAAGTGGAAGAAAAAAATTCAGCGAGTTCGACTTTTCGGAGCATGGTGGACGAAGGATTCTTGGTATAATGGAATGTCAAGTTGGGGGAGAGATAGGGATGAAGGTGACGCGAGAAATGGCTGTGCATGCAATGTCGAAGGAGACACGGTTCTCTTTTGCTCCTTTCTCGCGTTTCATTTTTATTTTTGACCTTTTTTTCCAAAGGAAGTCGCTTTGTTTCTCCGGCTTCTGTAGGTAGAGCTAGGGAGGGTGGCTTGTTAGGTGGAGTGAAAAAGGCACTCGGAGACGCGAAGGACGAAGCGTGCATCCGGCCACGGATAAGCGATCGTTCGCGTTTATCGAGGATGACAGCGGTAAGCGAGTGATCCGAGTTTATCTCGCGGACCGAGGCAAACGACCTGGAAAACCGATCGTGATAACGTTCTCCGGGATACTTTTTCATTTTTCCTTGGGTTTTTGGCGGTCTGCAAGTGTGCGGTGCGATAACGGGTATTATATCGAGCGTTTCATTCTTTCAGGCTTTTGATATTTCCACTTTTGAATCTAGGATTTCTTGAATTACGCGATTTTGGAATTCTTCGATTTTGGAATCTTCAAATTTTCCGATTAAGAAATTTCCGATTTCCCGAATTTGCTAATCGTCAAATTTTCAATTTCCCGACTCTTCGAATGGGCAAATTTTCAATTTTCTAAATTTCTGAATTTACGAATCTTCGAATTGCCAAATTTCCGATTTTCCGACCCCTCGAATGGTCAATTTATCAATTTTCTGAATTTACGAATCTTCGAATTGCCAAATTTCCGATTTTCCGACTCTTCGAATGGTCAAATTTTCAATTTTCCGAATTTCCGAATTTCCAAATCCTTGAATCCACAAATTTTCAATTTTCTGAATTTCCAAATTTTTGAATCGTCAAATTTTCAATTTGCCGACTCTTCGAATGGTCAAATTTTCAATTCTTCGAATTTCCGAATCTTCGAATCGTCAAATTTCCGATTTTCCGAATTTTCGAATAATCTAACTTTCAATTTTCCGAATTTACGAATCTCAAATTATTGAATTCTAGAATTTTCGAATATTTGAACTTCCAAACTTTTAAATTTCGTATTCGCGAAGTTTCAATTTCCCCCACACGGCGTTGGAAATTTCGAACGAATCTATTTAAGCATAAATCGAATACCTGTTAGCTTTCACTTCAGCCGAACCGTCCCGTCGCCCCTGCATAACCGTTCGAAACACGGTGCAACGATGAAACGCTATAATAACGCGAAAATCAGCACGCCGCTGTCGCAATTATAATCCCATTAGGTCGAGATTAAAAATAGAAAGATAGAGTACGTATCGCGGTCTTCCTGCGTTCCCCTATTTAAACGCGATTATTCTTTCACAAAACGCGGCTGCTCGCTCCAGAGGATACCGGAGTTAATATTATCGTGGCCCGAATTCGTCGCGAATTATGCCCGATCGATCACCGACAATAACCACGCCGGAAAAAACGGTCGGAAGACAAAAAGGCGGAAAAAGAGAAAAAGCGGAGAAAAAGCAATTTTCTGACGCTTCGTAACCGCTTGATTAATACACCGTAATAATCACTGTCGAGAGAACTGCACGACGACTTCCCTGTTTTAAAATTAACCCCTCGAACTGTTACGTGTGGCTCACACAGGCAAGATTTTTCATCGCCTAACGACGGATTTATTTCGCCTCGCCCTGTGCACGTGGCGCGCATAACTCTTTCGATCTCGCCTTTCCAAATGAAATATCGATATTTCGTAAGAGCCTTGAATACCCTAACGCTCCATACCTTCGTAACTAACCCCTCGCCCTATGATTTAATTAGAAAAAATTCGAAACACCTTGAGAAAACATTTAATAATTCGATAATTAACACCTCGCATTATGATTTAATTACAAAAAATCGCACACTGGAAAAGTATTCTATATTTGGATAATTGATACAGTAGAAAATTATAGAAAGTTCGCTCCAAATAAATAAATCTTCTCTTAACTCTCTCGCGAGTAAGCGTTCCGAGGCAGCCTTAAGACACATACGTCTTAACTCACTAGCGCCACCACGGTGCGTAACTGCGATAAGCGTATCGTAACTATCGTACAACGTAACAACCTCCCATTAATTTTCTTTAATATTCCGTTTTATTACTCCACTAAATTATCGGTCGTGTAAACGATTATTATATCAAACATTATTATATCATAGTGGATTTAGAAGAAATAAAACGAAGGATAAATCAGAGTTAAATGGTACTTCGCATAGCTGGATATTTAAGCCCCTCTAGTTCCGTGTTTTGCCGATGGGAAACAGGGTAACAGAAGATCGAATTATCGTATTAAATATTCATGCACCGTGGTCGAAGAAGAGGCAAAACGAGGAGCAAATACAGCCTCGGAAATGGTACTTGGCTAGATTATTCCGGAATATTTAAGGTCTACTAGCTCCGTCTTTTGTCGATGAAAAATAAGTTAAAAGGATATCGAATTCACGGTTAATTGGCGTCCAGGAACAGCTGCATTATTTTCGAATATTTAAGGTCAGCTAGCTCCGGTATTTCGCTGATTAAAAATAGGCTAAAACGAGCTGAATTCACGGTTAAACTGCGCCGCGGCCATATTGTTTTGCGAATATTTAAGGTCTGTTAACGCGGACTTTCGGCGCGTAAAAATAGGCCGGAAGAGAAGTAAAATTCATGCTCCGATTCAAGGTCTGCTACTTTCGTTCCACGAGGGATAAATCGGAATTTATTTCTCAGAAATTTCTCGCCACGATATAACGAATATTTTCGAGAAGATCGCGTAACTAGTCGATGCCTAATTATCTGTCGCTACTACGCCGTTGACTTTCCGCGATTCGATTTGTCAATCCTGCTAGACAGAGTCGCCTGGTCCACGAGCAAACAGCGGTTAACTGGGAAAAGCAATTACTCGATGAGGATCGAGGTCAGTAACGACTCTTGCTCAAACGGAACCTCCGAACCAAATTTTAAAAAAAGAAAAAATTACGCTTGTTTCTAAATTTACATCGCGGATCATGCACTCCGGATTTTAGAAAAGAGTTACATTTTCGTGGAAATTCGTAAAAAGTCCAGTTTGTTTGCAATCTCTGGCATTGGTGTTTCTGGAATATCGTCAGAGAGGATTTGTATCTGGCAAGCTTCGCCATTTTATTTTTTTATTTTTTCTTTTCTATTGAATCTCGACTTACATCATCGCTAATGGCAATTCTCGTTTATAATGTTTGTTTTACAAGTGTTATGTGTCACGTTTATATCTATACTGAGCACTATGCTGAATTTGAATAAATTATTTTATGTACATATATTATTAAATTAAATTACATAATAAATAATTGCTAGAAAAATACGTTTATTGCAAAAATTCGACGCTATACTATGGCAAACCTAATTTTAGTTGGTAAGTAAAATCGAATTTTCACTCTAAATAATACTTCTTCGATTTTTAATTGCAAAACAGTGTCCCTAACCTATTAAACTCGACCGTATGCTAATTAAAATTGTGCAGCTTTCTCGCCATTTTTCTTCATTTTATTTTTTACCTTTTTATTTTTTTCTTCTATTGAATCTCGACTTACATCGTTGTTAATTGCAATTCTCGTTTATAATATTTGTTTTATAGGTGTTATGTGTCACGTTTATACCTATACTGAACACTATGCTGAGTTTGAATAAATTATTTTATGTACATATATTATTAAATTAAATTACATAATAAATAATTGCTAGAAAAATACGTTTATTGCAAAAATTCGACGCTATACTACGGTAAACCTAATTTTAGTTGGTAAGTAAAATCGAATTTTTACTCTAAACGATACTTCCTCGATTCTCAACGCAAAACGGTGTCCCTAACCTATTAAACTCCGCCATATGCTAATTAAAATTGTGCAGCTGGCCATAAAATGGAAAAAAGTTGTAGATTAAACTGGTAAATTTACTATCCAGTAAAACCTCGAGAGAGAACTTTTTCGCCCAAAACAAACAGGTATTATTTTACGTCAGAAATACCTGACGTTACTTTTTGGAAAATTCGATACTTCGTGCTTTCACTTGTACATTATATTTTTCGATTTGCTATGTCAGGTATTCCGAGACTAATTACATTCAAGCTCGAGGTACGACTGTATATTTGTTCTCTCTTCCCCCTCCACCCCGTTTAATTTAATTTAATTTCCTGCTTTGTTTCTCTATTATTTCTTCCGTTTTCTCCTTTCTCGTTTTACTTCGTTTCATTTTATCCTTTACGACTGGAGAGAAACGTGGAAACGAGAGTAATTCGCGTATTGGAAACGGTGCACCGGTTCAGCCGGCGATTTGCATCGCGGAACAATTATGCTCTCATAATTACAAATATCGTTAAAGCCTGTGCAACCTCGTGAATACTCCGGCGATTATGGCTGAACGCCTAAACCGGGAGAAAGGTGAACATATCACCGGCTGTTTCATTTCTGCCGTAAAAAATTGCTCACCTGTTTTATCTTAATCTCTTTCGAAGTAAATTTTTATTCCATCTGCCGTTGACCGTTTATGGGTCATCATAAACAATAAAATATTTATGGAGAGTTGTAAAAAGGTGCATTCGCGACAGGAAAATTAATATCGCCGCAGAGACAGCGTTTTAAGAGTATTTAATTTGCCGAGATACGACAAATTTTTAATTAATTCAAAGGAAGAAATTATAATTTCGGCCAGACCGATCGTTCCGCCATTAATCGACATAAGTGTTTTAAGCGTAAATAATCGGAGATGCAGACTGTTCACGGTGTCTATTTTAAAGATAAAATACAAATTCGTGGTAATTTTACGATTAAAAAACCCATAATCTCAATAGGAAGAAATTATAATTTCGGCCAGACCGATCGTTCCGCCATTAATCGACATAAGTGTTTTAAGCGTAAATAATCGGAGATGCAGACTGTTCACGGTGTCTATTTTAAAGATAAAATACAAATTCGTGGTAATTTTACGATTAAAAAACCCATAATCTCAATAGGAAGAAATTATAATTTCGGCGAGACCGGTCGTTCCGTCATTAACCCCTTGATTACGACAGATTTTGATACGTAGTGGCCGTACCATACGGCAGCAATTGAGTTACGATGTGCGCCATTTTTGTAAAAACAAGCGCCCTCCGTGTCAGAAAGCCAAACTACGCCGAGCGTCTATGGGCGCCCTCCGTGTCACAAACGCAAAATTTCTAAGCGCCTATAGGCACCCTTCGTGTCACAAAGGCAAAATTTTTAAGCGCCTATAGGCGCCCATAGTAGCCAAGGGGTTAATCGACATAAGTGTTTTAAGCGTATATAATCTGAGATGCAGACTGTTCACGGTGTCTATTTTAAAGATAAAATAGAAATTCGTGCTTATTTTACGATTATAAAACCCATAATCTCAATAGAGAGCGAAATATACGAAATCCGTTTACATCTTGTCCACCATTATCGCAAATTAACGTTACTATTAATTAGTATCGACTGACATGGCGGAAATACGCGATTCGAAAATCATGGGATTTTTACGAGAAACGCGAAGCACTCCACATTTTTCAATTTTATCCGGAATCCGAAGTGAAACGTTACTCTACGAGACACACTACCATGGTAACGTGCAATTTAATACGGCGCCGTTATGGAAGGGTGGAAATAGGGATGCAAAGAGTGCTTTATCCGGGATCTGTTAATGGACTCGTCGATAAAGCCAAATTTATATCCAAAGTATAGCACGGTAAAAAAGAAATTGTTATTTCTACTATCGAGGGAAAATTTTACCGGAACCCAGCACCCGTGTACCAAAATGGCGGATCGAGTAAATCGCGAAATAATTAAAATTGTACGATGTGTAGGCAATTATACGTATATAATGTGGTAGTGGTTGTCATAGAATGCGTGGTATGAGTGTGAGGAATGTGGAAGAATGTGTGTGTGACGAGTTTGACAGGGGGTCGCGAAGAAACAATCAGTAGCTGAATGACAGTCATTAGACATAGACGTTGTGTGTTAGAGAGTCCTCGAGAGATTATATCGCAGTTAGAAGCGAATTTATTTTAAGAGATTTAATTTTTATAATTTATGTTGTGCTGTTATTGTGTTAAATAAATCTTCTTATTGGTTTATCCATTTACTCATATACAATAGGTAGATACGAGCTTAAGTCAGTACTCAGTCCTCGTTAGTTGAGTCAGTTGCATTAGTAACCAATAAAACAAAGTATATAGAGCGTTTGTACAGTAAGAACCAAATTGTTAGTAATAAAGTATTA
The DNA here is from genome assembly GCF_001483705.2 of Eufriesea mexicana. Taxonomy (NCBI): domain Eukaryota; kingdom Metazoa; phylum Arthropoda; class Insecta; order Hymenoptera; family Apidae; genus Eufriesea; species Eufriesea mexicana. Next base: position 61,195 of record NW_016908796.1, on the reverse strand, counting down.
GAGTAATATAGATAAAAATACAGTGTCATTTAATTCCAACAATTCGGACATGGAAGGTTCTCCTGTATAATAATCGAAAAATGGTTTAAACCCAAATTTCTAAATATTATTCTCTATAACTATCTGTGTCGTTATTTCTCTCTTTGGACATCGAGTTACTTGAAAAATTGCAAACGATTTACGATTCTTCGTGTCACTTCCAATGGAACAATAATAATACAATAATAATACACTGTCATTTCATTTCAACACAATGAATCTAGGCAGACATACGTAATTATATTTCTATTTGAATAAAATTCAATAATAATTATTTAAAATTAAATACATATACAAATTATAATAATATTATATAACATATATAACTCTTAATCGATGCCTCTTAATGGTAAACACAAAATGGCTGCCCATACTCATATACGACCAATCAGATCATTGCACTCGGTTGCACGAGTCGCAGGAATTTCAAAATATCGCCTAACTGTCAGTCTGAATCATCCTCTTCGCGTTATTTCCTCGACAACGATACGTTCAGGGTCCACTTATGCGAATATTTATCATATTTATACTTTACTTCCGATTCTTACGAAAATTTATTTCAGGATACGAAACGCGGGTAAAAATAAAATAACATTCTCGGTATCCATAAAATCCGTATAAATCCGACCTGGTCTAATTAAAAATAAAAATTGCAAAGGGAAGTGAATATCTCGCGAAACCCTGCAAGTTGGGCGACAATTCGGTGCCATAAACGAACCGAAAATTCAAAAAACGTGGGAATAGAAAGCAAGGAAACGGGTCTAAATCGGTCATTAAATATCAAATATTAACAGAGGAATCGCGAGGGCGCAGTATCTCGATATACAGAATCGTAAAGGAATTCGCGCAGCCATAATCGATAAAATAAAACGAAATTTCGACGCGTACGAAAAAATAATGGGAAATCAATTCGGAAACAATGGACCCGCTCGAATACATTTCTGCCTTTTGTTGATGGAATCTGACGAAAAAAGGAAAAAATCCTTGTTGAACGGGAGATAGCAAATTTTTTCGCAACACAATCGCTCGCGATATAGCATAGGTTCGCCGCCATGCCGAGAACAAAGGAAGAATCGATATTCAACGCGATAGCATAAGAGAACTTGTATACACGTGCATACCTCTAACTCCATCATCGGCAAATTCGAAGATTTTCAGTGGAAACTCGCAAATTATAATACTAATAATAAATTTTATTTAGGACTCGTTAATCCCTTGCACTATGATTTAATCACGAAATATCGTGTGCTGAGAAAGTATTTTTAATCAATTTTAATTAATTACTATGTACCTATTCCGTTCACGATAAAATTGCAAAAATATTGTAGAAATTCTTAAAATTTAGTAGTTAAAGCACGTTCAATATAACTTTAGATACGTGAGAAAAATAATTGCGGTGATTGTTGCGAATCACTCGCGAATTAGGTTCGTTGTAGTATTAAGGGTTAATCCTAAAATTACTATACTCTATGGGGAATTGATTATTTTAAATTAATTACGCTAATGAGGGATGGTGAATGTGATTGTGCATAGATTAGTGATGGCGTGATTGTTGATACGTAGTGTAAGAACATTTGTTTCATCTGCAAGAGGACAATTTTATGATTGGAATGTCCGGTGATTGTTATGGGTAGGAGTTAGTCACAGAATGAGAGAGAAAGGGACGGAAAGAGAGAGAAATATTGCGAAGAATAATTATAATTATTAACTTCGTATATCTATTTTGTAGTCAATAATAATAGTATTATTTTTATAATTGTAAATTATCGTCCAATTTACTTACAATTTAAATAATCATCTATTATCAGGTATTACCTATTAGGTACCCAATTAAAAATTTTGCATTCATCGTTATTCTTTTGATCAATCGACTTCTTGATTTTTCTTTTAATACAGTATCGTCAATTTTATATTTGTATTTTTTATATTATTTATTATTTATTTATTATTTATATTTTTATATACTTCTTAATTTTTATATTTTAAATATAAATATTATTTATATTTAAATTTTATGAGGTACTTTATTAAAAATTCTGCTTTCAGCGTTATCATTTTAGTAGCTTAATGTCTTGATTTTTCTTTTAATAGAGTACCGTCAATTTTATCTTTATATTTATTTATATTTCAATTTTATAAGGTATTTTATTAAAAATTCTGGTTTCGACGTTATTCTCGTGGTCTTTGATCTTTGATTTCTCGATTTCTCTTTTAATACGAGTGTCGTTAATTTTCCAGTACCATTTCTGTTGAACTCTCCCTTCTTTTAATTTTCCATCTACTTCATTTGACTGTTCATGATAGGTTTAGTATCAAGACATGCTAAACCTCGAAAAATAAATAACAATTGCAGCATAACAATTAGCAAATATTCCATTCCCCTGCATCATACTCGAAATAAATTATCATGAAGGATCGACAAGCTGGCCGTCGATCAAGTATTATCAATTTTATATTTATTTATATTTAACCTTTTCCACTCGACGATTTTTTGGTTAAAGAAAAGTAGGGGTTGAAAAATTTTCTGCCATGAAGCTGACGATATTTTGTTCAGCAGTAAATAAGAAATCGAGTAATAATTAAAACGTAGAATTATTTGCATACCGTTAAATTAACTTAAATTTGGTATATTAATTAGATATCGATCTTCGAACTTTTATCCAATGGCGACTGAAGGGCGCCCCTCGAGTGCAAAGGGTTAAGTTTTATAAGGTATTAACCACTTGCGCTGGAAAGACGTGCCACGCACGTCGTAATGCTTTTGTCACAGAATCGCCAACGACGTGGTACGCACGTCGCCAGAAAATTGTCACAGAATCGCCAACGACGTGGTATACACGTCGCCAGAAAATTGTCACAGAATCGCCAACGACGTGGTATACACGTCGCCAGAAAATTGTCACAGAATCGCCATCGACGTGGTATACACGTCGCCAGAAAATTGTCACAGAATCGCCATCGACGTGGTATACACGTCGCCATGCAATTGTTACAGAAACACTGGACCGTTCTGGCACACGGCCTTATCCCTGTGGTCTTTGATCTTTGATTTCTCAATTTCTGTTTTAATATGAGTCTCGTTAATTTTCCAGTACCATTTCTGTTGAACTCTCCCTTCTTCCAATTTTCTATCTACTTCATTTGACTGTTCATGGTAGGTTTGGTATTAAGATATGTTAAACCTCGAAAAATAAATAAATTATCATAAAGGATCGACGAGCCGTCCGTCGATCTTGACGCCGCCATTAGAAATTCCTCGGCGAACGAGAAGCAGCAGTTCCACTACCAAATAATACAAAAGCAAGAAAACGTTCATTCGTTTGGCGATTTAACACCACTCGTACGTCTTCTTCGATTTTATCGGCGCTGGAACAAAGCCTGTTTCCGGTTGCTACTGGCGTCGTCGCTCAAAATGGCCGCCACCCTCGTGCATATCTTTCACCGCGATCTCTCCTCGTTTTTCCTCGCCTTTGTCCTTCTCTCTGCTTCCTCCCTGCCTTTGTCTTCTCTTCGTCTCTCTTCCTCTCTCTTCGCCATTTTCTCATCTCTCCCCTTCGTTTTCGCCTTATTTCTCGCGCGCGAAAGAGGCGAAAAATGGGAGAGAGATTCGCGGTAATTGCGAGACAAAGGACGCGTGTCATCCGCGCGTGAAACGCAACTGCGAACTAGGGGAGAAATTTCGACGGGGTACGCCTGTGTGGGAAATTTCGCGGAAAATTTCACGCTCGAAAGTTCCAGCCTCTGTGTCGGGGTGAAACGAAAGTTACCCCGTGTTCGCGATGACAAAGCGTTCGATTCTGTCTTTTGCCTCCGTAGACCATGGCTGCGGGTTTATTAATAAATCCTCGATAATTTTAATAGCTTGGAAAATATTACTCGAATTTTGGTGACGATGAGTAGCGTTGCCCGATGAAGCTGGATCGACGATAAACAAATGCTAGTGGTTACACAGATTTTACAAAGTTAATTATTTCCGGGAGTCCATCGTACAAAAGTTAATGTAACCGAGTTAAATAGCCCAAAATTAAAATACGAATTCGAGATTTGGAAAAACACAAGTGAAATTTTCTTTTGGAAGCAAATTAAAAATTTTGCAAAATTAATCCTGTCGTTAATAAATGAGTATGCGTGTAATGATTGAGGTGTGTGTGAATTGTGTATGTCAATGTAATGTATGAAGAAGAAAGAAAAAAAAGGTGAGTGATTTCGGATACGTTAGTTCCAATTCAGTTGTAATAGTGAGAAGTCCTGTGATAGAGTAACTGCGAGAAATTAATTATATTTAAACGTTATATTTGTGTTTTATAATCTTTCTAATTAAATAAAGAATTGTTCTTGTTGTTATTAAAATTTCATCCACCATTAACGAAACATGCCTCGTGTAATTAATATCGCGAAACGAGTATGTCAGTACGATGACGAATATAGTTACGTGTGTATATGTTTCGAAACAGTTCAATCGGTTGGTTATTTTTTAAGTTATACTACTCGTCGGTATATTCTGCGCAATTATTTCTGAAATTTAAGTACTCTATTAATCTTAATAATGAAAAAATAAAAATTATTCTTTTTATTGGATAAATATAAAATATTCCATTATAAAATTTAATATTTTGATTATTATTTAAATAATGAATATATCTTCCTACACATATAAATATTAATGATTTAAATATAGCATGAATAAATAAATGAAGAAAAGCTAAATTTTTTTAATTTATTGATAAAATTCTTATTATAAATCTTAATTGTCTTAAAGTTGAATAAGCAATAATTTTTTTAATATCTAATTCAAAATTTGCAGAAATTATCAGAAAGTACTCTAGTAGAAAAATTAAATAAAAGTATTCGATTTTTTGGGCCTCTTAACATTGTGGGATTAGGTGGGTTAAAAATTGTCCCATCTTTTGCTTAGCTTCTCATACTTAGCTTCTGATAGGGTATATTTTAACCCACCCCTCAAGGTTACTCATAGTTACACAGTTTAACCATTTTGCACTAAAATGGCGAGTCTAATTCGTCACATGTCCTTCACGTCAAATCTCACGATTGTAAACTACACTAATCACGCGACCATAATTATATTTCAACGTTTCAACGTGGACAAAATTCGAAGAATTTCTAAAATTTTTATGTAACTATATTTTTGATAGGATAACTATACAATGGTTAACCAAAATTAAATACTACTTCAATGCATACTTTTTCATAATTAAATCGCAGTGCAAGGGGTTGTATCTATAATATTTCATTAAAAATTTTTCATTCATTCGTCAATGTTATGAATGACAAATTTTGATAAAAATACGTGTTTAAAACATTAGTTGCATGATGAGATTACATGTGTCCTACTATCTAATGATCTATGCAATTTGGATTTATATTTTATTTCAAATCGTGTGTTTTAGTGTTAAATGACCAGGGATGAATGCACGGGGGTTGCAACAGTGACTCGTAAGAAATTTCTCAAAATGGAGACAACATTTACCTTCTGAATTATTTGGAACAAGCTATGCAAACAGGTAACTGATATCGTTATCAGCATTATCCGCCTTACCCCTTTCACAATGGGACATCTCGATTTCAACCTGCTGGCTACAGGCAACTCTATATCGTTCACGCATCTGCAAAGCGACTGCAGTGATTGCTCGGGAACGTTGCGAGATTATGCGCTCGTGCCGGTGAAACGAGCACAGGACGATCTCGCTTGCGAGACGTCGTGACGTCTCTTATCGGGCCCCGGCCGACGTCCCGACGACGTCTCGTGTACTTACGTACCGGAAGTGGCTGCACGCGTGCACTGCATGCAGGATAGTAGAAGGTTTACTCACCTGCAACAGAGAAAAGGTAACACTCGGTTAATGCGATAATTCATTTGCAATTTTATTGCGATGCTACGACAATGCGATATTTATTTCGCGGACTGCGGGGGAGAATCGAAACGAGGGATCGAGTTTGGGCTGGGTTAGGTTTGGGAATTTAGGAATTTAGGAATTTGGGAATTTGGCAAGTTAGGAATTCAGGAATTTAAGAATTTAGGAATCTAGGACTTCAGGAATTTAGGAATTTGGGAAGTTAGGAATTCGGGAATTCAGGAATTTAAGAATTTAGGAATTTAGGAATTTAAGAATTTAGGACTTTAGGAATTTAAGAATTTAAGAATTTAGGAATTTAAGAATTTGAGAATTTAGGAATTTAAGAATTTAAGAATTTA
>NW_016908796.1:21055-54819 GCF_001483705.2 Eufriesea mexicana | reverse complement strand
TATAAAGGATTGGATATAATAAAAAATGTATTATTTTTATAAAATATTTAATTATGAATCCGAATACCAACTCTTCCTAATCAACATAGATACATACCTAAGTATGGTACCTAAATCTCTCACAACCCTTCAGGATTTCCATAGAAATAATAAACTTCAGGCGTAAACCAACCCTCTCAACCCTCTTCTCCATTCCCCAAAGAGAAAAGAAAAAGAAACTGTCTATCCACGACGAATTCAGTACTTTCGAACAGAAGATTGGAAAATCACGTTGTTGCTACGTTTTCCGAGCAACGTCCGTCAAAGAAGGGCAATCGAACGATGTTCGACAATGTTCGTCAACGCGACCAGACTACGTGCCGCGATCACGTCGTCTTCCCATTGTTTTCTACCGACCTATCGAATAATACGCGCGTGTCTAGAATGCCGTCTGTCAGCCGGCGCGTTTCCTCTTTGCCTCAAATGTGTCCGCCGCAAGCATGCCTCGAGATATGCACGCGAGTCGCATCTTTGTTCTGCATACTCCGTGGCGGACGCGTTCCACGCAACGGTAGCCTTTCTCAACGTCTCGAAACAGGGACAGCAGGATGGGATAAAAAGTTAGGCTTCCGATTTTCCCGCAAATACAATCCAACTTCCATTTGTTGCTCGATAAGCTTCTTGAGAATTTTAAATACAAATTTTTTACACGCGGTTTTTGCTCCGTCGGTAAAGCAGATTTTACCAAAGAAAATTTTTCCAAATTGATGAGAATAAAATAGGGCAATGGTGAGATTTGTATCGTTGGACAGGGGCTTGTTTGGACATCTGTGTTTGGTAAAAGTGAATCGAAATAATTATTCTAATGTTATTTAGGAGATGGGTTCTATGGATGGACGTTTGATCAAACTTTTCCTGTAATTCTATATATATTTTTGATTATTATAATCATTTAGAATAATTTCTTTAATTTGTGAAGGTATGTATGACTAGAGGTGAAAAATTCTTCTTGAGAATTCGAAGTTTGAATAATTTCTCGTTAAAAATATTTCGAGAATCGGAAGAATTCGAGCTTTCTTCGATTCCCACTAAAATGGTTGCAACAGTTATTAAAAATCTGTCGAAGAAAATTCGAACTTCGGAGAAAAATCGTAGCTATCGATCTAACGAGATCGCTTTCCTGCTAAAATGTTTATACCAGTGGGTGAAATGGTAAAAGGTGGAATGGCCGCGAGTCGAACAAAAGATCCGATGGAGTTTGGGATCTTTCAAACACGTATGCGTCTGGCATCCTTCAAGCAAGTGTAAAATTGAAATGATCTAAACTCGCGAGACGTCTGGAACATTTCAAACGCGCGGGGAACTTCCCTAGACCGACGCCTTGCAGTTTCCATTGTGCCAGTGAATTTTATTACCCTGTTGCATCTATTATGGTACGATGCAACGAGTCTACGCAGTGGAATGTTTCGAATATTCTCGGCCATTCTTTCCATTCGCACCTTTCCACTCGAGTGACTAATCCTTCCCGTTATCCAGCTGACTATTGTTAAAATAAAATTGCAGAATCCACCTAATTTTATCTATTCTCTGTCACGTGCACAGGTATCATTTTCCTGATATAATTTCTCAGAATTCCTCAGTGGAGACTATGCGAGTCTTCAATGGACCCCATACTGACTTCTTGGACCAGTTAAAACTCTAATTTAAGGTACCAAAATTCTAACTTTACAGTAACCACAAACTGTCAAGAATTGACACGAAAAGATGTCAATATGGAACAGAAGGATTTAAAGGTAACAGTGATTTTGTCTTCAGATAGTGGGTTCCAATCTTCCCAATGCTAGGAAGCGAACAGGCCCAGCATGGTCACTTGGCTAAGAAGAAAATGAAGATCAACAAAGTTTAGATAGTACAACCAATCTAGAAACGAGCCCACAAAGGTTAAGAGTCCAATGATGGAATCAAGATCTAAATAGACTTAATAATTGTGAACGAGTCACGATACACCTGCCATTTCACCTAGATTTTCACTGATCGTGTCTGGGTCACGAATCTTTGACTAGCATCCTCGATCGACACTCAATCCAACCACGACAATCCCCAAACCTCCAAGAATGATCCTTGTAAGTGGACTAATCAGGGTCCTGCAAGATCCAAACAGACCTAATAACCGTGAACGAGTCACGATACACCTGCCATTTCACCTGAATTTTCACTGATCGTGTCTGGACCACGAATCTTCGACTAGATCATCAGCATCCTCGATCAACAGTCGATCCAACTACGACAATCCCCAAACCTCCAGCAATGATCCTCGTAAGTGGACTAATCAGGGTCCTGCAACATCCGAATAGAGCTGATAACCATAAACGAGTCACGATACATCTGTCATTTCATCCAAATTCTCGCTGATCAAGTTTAGTCCACGAATCTTCGACTAAGCCATCAGCAACCTCGATCGACAGTCGATCCAGTGATGATTCTCGTCACAAAACTAATCAGTGTCCTCCAAGACTCAAACAGACCTCATTATCGTGAACGAGTCGCGATAAACCTGTCATTTTATCAAAATTCTCGCTGATCAAATATAGTCCACGAATCTTCGACTAGGTCATCAACATCCTCGATCGACAGTCGATCCAGTGATGATCCTCGTCACAAAACTAATTAGTGTCCTCCAAGACCCAAACAGATCTAATAACCGTGAACGAGTCACGATAAACCTGTCATTTTATCAAAATTCTCGTTGATGAGTTTAATCCACGAATCTTCGACTAGTCCACCAGCAACCTCGATCGACAGTCGATCCAACCGAACCTCCAGCAACGATCCTGGTCACAAAACTAATCAGTGTCCTCCTCCAAGACCCAAACAGACCTAATAACCGTGAACGAGTCACGATAAACCTGTCATTTTATCAAAATTCTCGTTGATGAGTTTAATCCACGAATCTTCGACTAAGCCATCAGCAACCTCGATCGACAGTCGATCCAGTGATGGTCCTTGTCATAAAACTAATCAGTGTCCTCCTCCAGGACCCAAACAGACCTAATAACCGTGAACGAGTCGCGATACACCTATCATTTCATCCAAATTCTCGCTGATCGAGTTTAGTCCACGAATCTTGGACTAAGCCATCAGCAACCTCGATCGACAGTCTATCCAGTGATGATCCTCGTCATAAAACTAATCAGTGTCCTCCTCCAAGACCCAAACAGACCTAATAACCGTGAACGAGTTAAGACACGCCTGTCATTTTACCCAGATTCTCTCCGATCGTGTCTAGATCACGAATCTTCTGATCCAACATCATCGTCGATCGACCAATCCATTTTCGACCTTATTTCAAGCTCGCTGATCGTGCTTAGCCCACGAATCTTCGCCTGAGCCATCAGCATCGACCGATCCTCGTTCGACCCTAACCCAAACAGCGACGCGGACACGTCCGACTAATATCTTCGTGGAAGCCTTTAGCGACTTTCCAAACTCGATCGGTCAATTTACGTAACGGCCCATTTCCAATACACATAATCACGATGAAAGAGAGAGAGAGAGGGGAGGAGAAAGACGGGCATGTTGCAACGGTTGAAAACGTGCCAAGATTTCGGTAATAGAGCAAGCGTCTCGTGACGCAAGGGTCCTGAGGAGGCGTAGAAAAAGGTGGTTTGCCACGTAATAATTGGCAAAAAGCTTGGAATCGGTGGTCCACCGTTATTTCAACAGATAGCATTCCTTAATTGTCGAGGCCGATGCATTCCGTGGCTGGTCCCACAGGCTCGATGACCATGGACAAAAGAGCTCGGCCGACAGGCTGGCCTTTCTTGCATGCACGATTAGGCGACGCCCGTAAAACCCGATGGAACCTGTTTCAAAGCCCGCAGACAGGCGCAGTCATTCATTCAGGTGTGTCCGGTTATAAATAGAATTCCCGGAAGCCAATCAGAAAAGTCGATCGTCCCACGAGTACCTATACTCCAGGGCTGCTGCACCTGGTAGACGGTGGGAAGCTGAGCCAAAGGGACGCCGAGACGAGATTCTGAAATTTCAGGCCAGCTGACGGGATCGTTGAGTACCTCTGTCGGATGCCAGCCTGAGGGACAGGGTTAAGGTTTGAGGTGCTCGCAAGGTATACTGCTGTCCATCGGTTCAGGCTATCGACGTTGGGTTGGAGAAGATAGCGAGGTCTCGTGGGGAAGGGAATTTTTGATTTCTCGAAAGCTCGATGAAATTGAAGGAATTCTCGAAATTTGGAATTTCTCATACTTGGAATGGCGATTTTGTTTGAAATTTTGTAAATTTTGAAAGTTGGAAAAATTTTGGGAAGTTAGAAATTTGGCATTGGTGGTTTTGTTTGGAATTTTTTAAAGTTTAGAAGTTCGCTAAATTTTTTAGGACTTGGAACTTCGAAACTTGGAATTTTCGGTATTTGAAATGATTTTTTTAAATTTTGTTAAGCTTTGGAAGTCTGTAAAATTTTTAGGGACTCTAAACTTTCGAAATTCGGAACTTTCGATATTTGGAATGACTTCTTTTTAATTTATTTAGACTTCGAAAATTCGCAAAATTTTCAGGGACTCTAAACTTTCGAAATTCGGAACTTTCGGTATTTGAAATAATTTTTTTTAAATTTTTCTAGACTTCGAAAGTCCGACAAATTTTTAGAGATTAGAAACTTTTGAAATTCGGAACTTTCGGTATTTGGAATAACTTCTTTTTAACTTTTTTAGACTTTGGAAGTCCGCAAAATTTTTAGGGACACGAAACTTTCGAAATTCGGAACTTTCGGTATTTGGAATGATTTTTAAAAAAATTTGTAGACTTTGAAAGTCTACAAAATTTTTAAAAATTCGAAACTTTCGAAGCTTGGAATTTTTGGTATTTGGAATGATTTCTTTTTAATTTTTTTTCAACTTTGGAGGCCCACAAAATTTTTAGGAACTCGAAACTTTCGAAACTTGGAACTTTTGGTATTTGAAATGATTTTTAAAAAACTCGTTTAGACTTTGAAAGTCTACAAAATTTTTAGAAATTCGAAACTTTTGAAACTTGGAATTTTCGGTATTTGGAATGATTCTTTTTTAATTATTTCTAACTTTGAAAGTCCGCCAAATTTTTATGTACACGAAACGTTCGAAACCTAGAACTTTCTGTACTCGGAACGCTGATTTTCTTTTATAACAGGATTACCACTACTCGAATTTCAGTTCTGTAACCACGTCGGTCGTTAATCGGCTTTCCGGAATATTCCAGACTCCGAGTATTGCATCCGATTGTTCATTCATCTTTTACATACTCATACAACCACGAGGAATCAAAACAAATCCGATTCCTCAGCGAAGCCTGTCTTCGAGAACAACAATCACTGGCGTTGATCATCGACTTCTATTCGCACACGTGCAATCGATTCTCGACGCAGGCCGACCATAACTCGTTAATCTGAACGCAGAATCAGAGAATCGGCCGGCTGTGAAATTTCGCTGCTGAAATCACTATGTTGCTGCAACTTCGAGAATCCAGCGTTTCCTTTGCAAAATCGGTCCATTGCAAAACACATTAACGTAACATTAGGCCCTAATTCGTGTTACCTCGTGGCAAAATATCGGGTGAAAATACCTAAAACGTAAAAATATCTACACGTCTGGCATCTTCGTCGCGTTTTGACTTGGCAGAATTAGAATCCTCGGATGGGTGTGTCGTGGGTGGAGCGGACCGCTCGTTAAACGGCGGAAACGCAGGATCGTGGTCCTCGTCAAACGAAATCACCGTTCTAAGATCACGAATGTTCGCAGGGACTGCGACTGCTGTTGTGCTTGGCCGTTTCCGGCAAACAGAGCAGAGGAACCCATCTGTACCGGGAATCGACGAACGATCGACGACTGGATCATCCTGGAAGTCTTCCAGATGCTCGAGGAGGAATTTCAGGAATTTGCAGTGCTGCTGTGAGGTATCCAAGTTGAGATGCAAGCAAATGGTGGAAGATGGTCAAAAAGGAAATTAAGAAAGTTAGGTAGCTTGTGGACGATAGGCTAATACCATTTGTGAGAGGTCTTGTTAGTGGTGGATGAAATTTAATAACAGTAAGAACAATTATTTATTTAATTACGAAGATTATCAAACACAACTATTAGGTTGAAATATAATTAATTTAAACTCAATTACTATTATCACTGTTAAAACACAATTGCAACTTTTTTCTTTCTTCTTTCATACATTACATTCACATACACGATTCACGCAACACCTCAATCATTATACGTATACTCATTTATCATGATAGCCTAAATTCATTAGATATTTCCATCCCATGCATACTTGTTCCAATCATTCCAATATATATATATTTAAAAATATATGTAAACATTACCACAGGACTCGAGCTTTTAAATTCGTTAATCAATTTCAATTTTAGCCATTTAATCTGGAAGCAGACTATGTAATAATAAATAGCCTATGTTATATAATCAATTTTCTCACAGGATTAATTTTGCAAAATTTTGAATTTGCTTCCAAAAGAAAATTTCACTTGTGTTTTTCCAAATCTCGAATTCGTATTTTTATTTTGGGCCATTTAACTCGGTTACAGCCTGTACGATGGACTCAGGGAAATAATTAACTCTGTAAAATTTCCGGTCCATTTTGGAGAGAAAAATATTTTATCTCGAAGTCACAAATTCATATTCCAATTTCGACTATTTAATTTGGAAGGTTTCTTGTATAATAGATCCTTAGAAATAATTAATTCTGTACAATTTCCGATCCTCCTTCGAAAGAAAAATATTTAATTTCAAAGTCATAAATTCATACTTTAATTTCGGCCATTTATTGTAATTTCGAAGCATTCCCTATATGATATATTCTTAGAAATAATTAATTCTGTAAAATTTGCGATCCTCCTTCGAAAGAAAAATATTTCCTTTAAAAATCATAAATTTATACTCCAACTTCGACCATTTAACTTCGAAGCATTCCCTATATAATATATCCTTAGAAGTAATTAATTCCGTAAAATTTCCGATCCTCTTTCGAAAGAAAAATATTCCATTTCAGTCACAAATTCATATTTAAATTTCGACCATTTAATTTGGAAAAAGCCTTTATAACATAGACCCTCAGAAATAATTAACTTTGCAAAATTTCCCATTCACATCCAATGAAAAAAAAAATTCGTTCAAAACGACAAATTCGTATTTCAATTTTGGCTATACGAATTGGCGAAGGATAGATTTCCCAGAATTCAGAATTCTCGATCCACGTCCACGCGATGCAGAAGGAAAAGCAAACCGTGAGCGTTGGCAGCGGTGCTACCAAAACGGTCACGAATCTCGTAAAGCCAGGAGTGCCCGGAACGGGCAACGCTCTAATGGGATCGAGGACCAACGTGGCGAGATAAAAGCCACGATAAAATCGAAAATAAACTTTTATAAGACCGTCTACCTCGAACGTGAACTTCTTCCTTTTACGAGTGCGCTGCCATGGCTGCCCGCGTCACTGATGAAGATGGCTCGATTAGGTGGACGAAATTAACGAGTCAGCTTCCTGCGTTGACTCATATGCAACGCAAAATGCAAGCATATCGCGAGCCAGGAGGACGATGACTTTGACGAAGCATCTGGTCAACGAACGAACGAAGGCTGAGGATTTGGTCGATGCTTGATTACTCATAATCACGACAGCTTTAATCAATGATACGTACTGTATTTATAATATACAATCGTTTTATGCTTATTCTGCTATTCTGTCTTCACTTCTTCTGTAAACAGAGCAGACATGTCTCGTGAAGAGCTGGAGTTCTTATTCTTTCACGAGGATCCAGCAATAACAAATGGCGAAAGAATAGAGGGAAAATGAAGGAAAACGGAGTCCAAGTGGTGTAACTGATAAATACTGAGTGTTATGACGAAGCATGACTCAGTTGGTCGACGAGTATAGAACGTGTAGAGTATCTACATGTATATAGGTATACTCATGGTATACGTTATTTCCTTTGTAGCGACCATCGTTCTGACGCTCGCCACTAGATGGATCCCAACTCGAGGACTTTCTCGCTAGTTCTCGGAAGACCTCCGCTTCCTATATATATAACTTCCCGACTTTTAATAGTATCCCGATCTCCGGCAGGGCCTGCTAGAAAGAAATGTGCTCATCCCTCGTCCCTTCTAGCATTGTCACCACACAAGGATACCCTGCGACTCTAGCTTTAGTAGCTTACTTCCTCAATCATGGGAGAGGGGGGGGATCCATACACCATAATTTCTGGTCACCTACTTTCCCTTGCTCCTTCACAAAAATATAATTTCTCCAATACCTCGCAAAAGAGTATCGAGGAACCCTTTCTGACAGAATTTTACCAGTCTAATGTTATTTCCAAATTTGAATTCTGAAAATTTACAAAACCCCACTTGCAAAGACCCTATATATACTCTCTCACTATTCGCTATTCCCCTAATTTCTGGATACCCACTCCTGGCTCCCAAGGAACATAAATCCACCAATACCTCATGAAGAGTAATAACCCTTTCTGAACGCATTCATTAGTCTATTGTTATTTCCAAATTTGAGTTCTGAAAATTTACCAGGCCCCGCTTGCAAAGTTCCTATATACTCTCGCTATTCCTCTAATTTGTGGACATTCACTCCTTGCTCTGCACAAAAATAATTCCCCCAATATGTTGCGAAGAGAGTAGTAACCCTTTCAGAGCAAATTTATCAGTCAAATGTTATTTCCAAATCTGAGTTCTGAAAATTTACAAGACTCCATTTGCAAAGTCCCCATATACTTAATTCGCAATTCCTCTAATTTCAGAACCCACTCACTCCTCGCTCCCTAGAAACATAATTCCCCAATACCTCGCGAAGAGTAACCCTCGTTGAACGAATTCATCCGAAATCGAATCAATCTATTGTAAGAGAGACGAGTAAGGGAAGTCCTCGATCGTGTCTTCGATACCTTCCCACGAAATCTGGGCTTTTATACGAACTACGGAATATAGTAAGCGATCGAACAATGGCGACCGTGTGCGGCAGCTTCGTGCTCCAGTTGCCGACTCGAAAGTGTGTCGCGGTAGGTCCACCGAAAATAGTTTTACAGGGTTATTGCTTCGTCCTAGTAGGCCCGAATCGTCGTCGTCTCGAGGTTTCCTACGCGATGACGGGACTTAATGCGACGCTGACAGAACTTGCAGCTTCCGACGAATGGGAGAGGTTTTGACTGACAAGGGTTGGAATCGTTGGGGATGAAAGGCTGCGAGATTGTAAGACGAAAGATTGCTTGTGGGCTTTTTTGAGAGGCTTGGTACTGCTGTGGTATTGGGTGTTAGTGGTTTAATGCTGCGAGTGTTTGTGTTAATTATTCCGAGGGATGGATATTCGAAATTGAGATGGAAGTCGTATTTAGTATTGTTTTATTTGGGCTAGGAAATTTTGTGTAATGCAGTTAACTTACTCCGTGAGATACTGGTTGAAAATTGAGATAGGAAAGTTTGTTTATACAGTAGCAAATTTTGTATGATATAATTAATTTATTCTGTGAGATACTGATCTAAAATTGAGGTAAACAAAATGTTAGGTATTATTCCGTTCGTACTAATAAATTTTGATTTAGTAATTAATTTAGTAAGTAATTTATCTGATTTATTTTATATCATACTGCTGTTTACTAAAATTAAGACAGTAAAAGGACAATGGATATTATTTCATTTCTACTAATAAATTTGATATAACGAAATTAATTTATCCTGTACGATACTGATCTAAAATTGAAGTAGGAAAGAAATGTTAGATATTATCATAATTGTCTCAATAAATTTTGCATAATATGCTTAATTTATTCCACGAAATATTGATTCAAAATTAGTATAATATTTATCAGTATAATACTGATTTAATATTAGTATAACAATATTATAATACAAAACTATAAAAAGAAATATTAAATATTATTTATTCGTATTAATAAATATTCTATATTACAGAAAATTTTTTAAAGATCCAGACACAACTTGAGGCTTCCTCTGTTATTGCTGTTTACCAAAATTAAGATGGAGAAAGGACATTGGATATTATTTCATTTCTACTAATAAATTTGATATAACAAAATTAATTTATCCTGCGAGATACTGATCTAAAATTGAAGTGGAAAAGAAATGTTAAATATTATCATAATTGTCTTAATAAATTTTGCATAATATGCTTCATTTATTCCACGAAATACTGATTCAAAATTAGTATAATATTTATAGTATAGTATAATATTTATCAGTATAATACTGATTCAATATTATTATTATTATTATTATTATTATTATTATTATTATTATTTTCGTTCATCGAAATGAACTTAATAATTTTTATTTATTTATTATTATTTATTTATTTCGTACGTTTCGGTTTTGAAAGGCTTCCGATTGCCCTCTACATTTTGTACATTTCCACCGATTCAATATTAGTATAACAATATTATAGTATAAAACTACAAAAAGAAATATTAAATATCATTTATTCGTATTAACAAATATTCCACATTGCTGAAAATTGTTTAAAGAGCCAGACACAACCCGAAGCCTCCTCTCGACAGTGATTCGAGTCAACGAATGGAAAAATGAACAAAAGATGTTATCCATCCGCTAACAAGTTAATCAATTCTGTGAGAACGTTCTCGTAATATTGGCTATTATTTTATTTACCTCGACAAACGTTGTATTATGTAAAATATTTTACAACTAGTTAGCGGCAAATTACCGAGAACCTCTCCCAGGATCTCGACTCGAAGCTTCGAGTTCCCTTCTCACGGTGGCCCGAGTCAAAGAGCTAGAAAATTAAGGAATTAAAAAGCAAGATGTTATCCAGTCTCGTCTGTGACAAGTTAATCAAACCTGTGACGCACGTTTCCTTTAACTTCCTCGATTTTCCATCCTGTTTCGTTAGTTCCCGTTCCTTATCCTTGCTCTTCCGTAAAATCCCCCGGAAAATTCTTCTCGAAGAAAATTCTTTAAGATTATTATTCCGATCCGGGGCAAAAATAATTTCTCTTTTCTCGGGAGATTACCATCGAGGTACGCTTGATCGCTGGATACAGCGAGATTTCCTTTGCAACAGAGTATCGAACGAACGATTGAACTTTGCTGGCATGTTTCTTCGCGACCCTAATTAATTCCCTGGCATCGACGTATCGGGATTAATGGCACGTTGATCGAGAGAGGACAAAGGCTCGGGCAGCTCACAAAGGATCCTGCCTGATCTAACCGACATGTTTGAATGGCTAATTTCGATTCTGCTGCGTTCATCTTCTTTAATCCACCGATATCGATTAGCCGTGATTGTTGGATAATTTAATCGGTTTGCTCGCTGTGTTTCATGTCTGTTGTCAAAGATGCGAGGTCAGAGTGAAGCATCGCTCAGCATCGCTCGCTCTAATGGCCTATTAGATCATCGTGAAATTTTCTTTTCAAATTCTAAATAATTCTGCTTCTTCCCTCCGATGAGGATCATCGATGATTATTAAATGTATTAAATCGTTATCGTTCTATTTCACGTCAATCGTGAAGGATAGAAATTAAAAGTGGAAATAAATCCGGATCTCTAACCCTGTTAGCTTATCGAATTATCGAGACTGCTCTCTGAATCTCTTCTAAAATTGAAGCTACTTCATTTTCCTCGATTCAATGATGTCAATTATTCGTAATTATTGGATCTCGAATGACTGGTTTCTAATTCGAGTGATTTCCTCGACGTTCTTGGATCCTCGTCTCTTCGAATCGGGATTTCTTCGATACCATAAGCTTCCAAGTTAGTTAAAATAACTGGCTTCTTCGATGTTTCAAATTTCGATCATGTTTGACACTTGGTTGTCCATTTTCTGACACCAAAATGACCAAATTCGTCGAAAGAATAGTGTCAGAGATTTTATTCTTCCGTTGCCTTTGATAAAATTGATACTGTAGGCTTAATGCTAGGTTGATCCTATGTTGATAGAGATTTGCGAGTCTAATAAACAACGACTGCTTTTTGATAATAAAACAGATTTATTTAAGTAAAATATTACGCTAGGTTTCTCTCAACTCTGACTCTCAAACACACGATTCTCTAGTCACTATGTCTCGACTATGCGCATTCTGCCTCGCACACACCCTTGCACCCCTGTTTAACCGTTTCAGTCACTGAGGGAGAGATTTTCTCGATGTTCTTGGATCCTCGTCTCTCCGAATCGGGATTTCTTCGATAAAAGATTGGAAGAATGGTTCAAGGATCATAGTCCAGGTGGTCTAATAAATTTTAGAAGCTAGAAATTTATTAGCTTTTGTTTAAGATGCTTAGCTGTTATGTTCATCTTCTTTAATGCAATAATATCCGTTATCGGTGATCCTTGGATAATTTAATCAGTTTAGTCGCTATTTGACATCCACCGCCAGAGATAGGGGGTCAAAGTGGGGCACAGCTCAGGAACTGCAGCTCTAGTGGCCTATTAGGCCACTAAGAATTCCCTAAGTTTCTCCTAAGATTCTAAACTACTGCCTTAACGCGATTAAATAACAGTTCCCGAGAAATTCTTATAAAGCTACTGGCTAACCTGATTACCTCGCGAAATATAACTTGCTTATATCCCGCCAGGAATTCATAATCTCGGAAGAAAAATAATTCAGCGTAGAGAATCGGGTCTGACAGGTCACGTGTTTAGTTGGACCTAGAAGTTTTCATTCCGACTATACTTCGTCTGTATCTGGAAATCTTGGGAGCGAATAAGATCCAATGATCGGTTTATTATTCGAGCAGTCATGGAGAAAAGTCGTTCAGTGGTGCAGTGGTACAGTGGTGCAGTCCAACAGGGAGGCAGCAGTGTAAGAAGAGTCAGAACAACTGTTAGTAGTAATATTACTTTACTTTTCACTTCACTTTAACTCGTAAGGAATGTACAATCGCAACAATAATTGGGAAACCTTGTCCACACCTAGTCTAAGCCACTGAGATTATTAAAGAGGACTATTTGGACTAAGTGTCCATCCCCTTGCATTAGAAAAATATTTCCTTCAATCGTTACCACTGTTAATCGCAATGTTACCTTACTTTTCACTTCACTTTAACTCGTAAGGAATGTACAATCGCAACAATAATTGGGAAACCTTGTCCACACCTAGTCTAGGCCACTGAGATTATTAAAGAGGACTATTTGGACTAAGTGTCCATCCCCTTGCATTAGAAAAATATTTCCTTCAATCGTTACCACTGTTAATCGCAATGTTACCTTACTTTTCACTTCACTTTAACTCGTAAGGAATGTACAATCGCAACAATAATTGGGAAACCTTGTCCACACCTAGTCTAGGCCACTGAGATTATTAAAGAGGACTATTTGGACTAAGTGTCCATCCCCTTGCATTAGAAAAATAGTTCCTTCAATCGTTACCACTGTTAATCGCAATGTTACCTTACTTTTCATTTCACTTTAATTGGTAACAAATGTACAATCGCAACAAAAATTGGGAAACCTTGTCAAGACCTAGTCTAGGCCACTGAGGGCTATTTGGACCAAGTATCCATCCCCTTGCACTAGAAAAATATTTCCAATATTTCCTTCAATCGTTACCACTGTTAGCCGAAATGTTACTTTACTTTTCATTTCACTTTAACTCGTAACAAATATATAATCGCAACAAAAATTGGGAAACCTTGTCAAGACCTAGTCTAGGCCACTGAGGGCTATTTGGACCAAGTATCCATCCCCTTGCACTAGAAAAATATTTCCAATATTTCCTTCAATCGTTACCACTGTTAGCCGAAATGTTACTCTACTTTTCATTTCACTTTAACTCGTAACAAATATATAATCGCAACAAAAATTGGGAAACCTTGTCAAAACCTAGTCTAGGCCACTGAGGGCTATTTGGACCAAGTATCCATCCCCTTGCACTAGAAAAATATTTCCAATATTTCCTTCAATCGTTACCACTGTTAGTCGCAATGTTACTCTACTTTTCATTTCACTTTAACTCGTAACAAATATATAATCGCAACAAAAATTGGTAAACCTTGTCTACACCTAGTCTAGGCCACTGAGATTACTAAAGAGGGATATTTGGACTAAGTGTTCATCCCCATGCACCAGAAAAACATTTCCAATATTTCCTCCAATGTTACACACACTAAGAAGCATTCTGAAACCAAAAACTTCACATCCAAAAAATAAAATACCCCAAATTATTGCACGAATCTTCTCTTTTAAGTGTCATTCCTACTCACTGTCCTGTTTTTATCAATAAATTAATCAGAAAGCACCGATATCAACACAATGACATCACAGTGACATACAAACGCTTAGCAACTGCCACCTGAACAAGTAGCCATCCGTTTACCCAAGGTTTCACGTAGGCACAGGGGAACATCCCAGAGGTTCTCGCGAACGGCATCGCATAAACGACGGAATGAATGATCGACCGGTTGGTTCGAGCAATAATAAAGGAAAAACAGCTGGGACACGTGGAAATGTGACGGAACGAGAGCAGCAAGCAGACCTTGGAGCCGCCAGAGGCATCGAGGGCCGCGGACCGATCCACCAAAGCCTCCGGTTACTCTTTATGAATTTTAATTTTCGCCCGGCTAAATCTTCGCGAGGAGCAGTTTGCTCGCGGCTCGACCCACTAAACCGCCTTCCAGACCGTGTTATATTTTATTTATGCCGCGTTTTACCTTCGTCCCCGGCGAACGATCTTCTTGCTTTTCCCTTTCTCGGGTCCTGTGCGAAAGCCGAGCGTATCGGCTCGGCCACGTACCGTGCCTGCGTAATTCCAGGTAATAAATAAAGCAAATAGGCGAGAATCGGGGGGAGGGGTGAAAAAGGAAGGGAACAAATAACGGAGTGAAGAGGGGTTTTTGAAATTTGGGTTAATTCGTCTGATAGTAATTTAGGTGGACCTTTGTTGGCCAGAAATGGCGAGGAAGGTTTACACGATGGCCTCGTGATGTTGCGTGATTTCAATGTCGATATGCTATGATGCTTCTTGTTTAGGCTCGGTTTTGGTGTCCAGTAGGAATAGAAAATTGTGGAATGAATTTGAGAAAAATTTATAGAATATTTGAAGAATTGTAAAAAGAATTATAGAAAATTTGGAGAATTATAGGAAGAATCGTAGGAAAATTTATAGAAAATTGGAAGATTTGTAGAAAAAATTATGCAAAATTGGGAAATTTATAAAAAGAATTATACAACATTGGGAGAATTATAGAAAGAATTATACAAAATTGGGAGAATTATAGGAAAAATTATACAAAATTGGAAGAATTGTGGAAAGAATTATAAAAGAAATTATACAAAATTAGAACTATAGAAAGAATCTTAGAAAAATTTATAGAAAATTAAAAGATTTATGGAAAAAATTATACAAAATTGGGAAAATTATAAAAAGAATTATAACTGGGATAATTATAGAAAGAATGATAAAAAGAATTATGCAAAATTAGAAAAATTGATAGTCAAATGAGAAAGCTTCAATCACAGAGAGTTAACAGAGCTAATAGAAAGCCCTCGAAAAGACGAGGCTATTTTTACGAGCAACTTAGACTATCATGATTCCTAGCCTGTCATGCGAGGAAGATAAATGAACGCGTTTGTAATTAGGTGAATGATAAAGGATAAACGAGGAAAGGAGATAATTAATTAGAATTAAGTGAAACTTCTCCCCATTATCAGGAGCAATTTAGAAGGGTCGATCAGCAAGATTCTTAATAATTTGATTCAGCTTATAATTTTCATCGTGGATGTAATATTACTACGTATCACATCGGGTTACTTTATTAGCATCGTGTTAGTTATCTCTCGTTTTTTGGCAGCAATCCATTCGTCATTGTTATTCATCATTCTCAAATTTCGCTGCGTCAATTTTAGAAAAATAAATACATAAATAAACTTTAATTTTCCATTTTTCGCCATTCTATTACAGTTCAAAATGAACATAAATTCACAAAGACTGATAACCAAATCAAAAAATCAAAATTCAGGAAAATTATAAAAATGATCAAACCTGTCTATAAAGATTTCATATTTTTATACGTTGTCCTGTTATAATTTAAAAATACATAAATTTATAGATCGATACTCAGATAGCAGAATTAAAATTTAGAAGAATTATAAAAATGACGTTCCATTGTTAAATATTTCATATTTGATTAATTATTTCCTACTTCTTTGCCTTTTCTTCTATTGTATTCAGAAAATAATACTCATTGTCAGACGAAAGAATTAAAATCCCGGAAAATTATGGAAATGTCGAAGTCTGTGGTTAAACTGGAATTGAAAAAAGCTTATTTTCCGAGTCAATTCGCGTACGACGAATGTCAAAGAATTCGTCAGCATGCTAATTTCGCGTATCCGACTGTTGTTTGTGCATGATTGTCGAAAGTTGCATCACACGTGCAGCCTCGGCTTAAGAGCCTTGCTTTCGCTTGCTTTCTATTTGCACAGCCTGAGCCGTCTCTAACGCGGAACACGGGGAATTATTATTTGTTAATCCTTATCGAGCGTTTTCAGTCAGCGACGATTTTAATTAAGGCGCCATTAACACCGGGGCAACGTCACCCTCGGTGCCATTTTCGTCCGCCCCTGCGCGACACAGCGATAACGAGAAGGCAGATTAATATTGGCGAACAGATAATTCTGCCAATCTCTGCCTGTGACAGTTTAAGAGATATTCCAGTAAATAAAGGAAAAAACCTGCCATAATTCGGGGAAGAATATTCCGGCAGAATGATGGAAAATATTTGGACACCTTAAAAAGATCTTGCAACAACGAACAACACGATTCGCATAATTTTAACGATATCGTGACGCTGGAAAATAAAAGTTGCAAAGGTGAAGAGGATTATGACGAAGAATTTAAGTTACGATGATTAAAAATGGAAGTTACGATGATTGAAGAAAATATCGCGATATTTAAGAATCGGTAAAAATAATCGAGGAAAATATTACGATGATTAAAACGAAAGTTGCGATACTTAAAGATAAGAATAATTGAGAATAACACTGCGACGATTAAAAATAAAGCAACCATCGTGATAATTGAATATCGGAAAAATAATTTTGAAAAATACTACGATGATTGAGACGAGAGTTACGATGGTTAAAGAAAATATTATAATAATTGAAGATAAATATTACAATAATTGAGAATAATATTAAGATGATTAGAAATAAGTATTACAATATTTAAAAATAATATTAACACGATTAAAAATAAATATTACAATAATTAAGAATAATATTAACACGATTAAAATATATTGTAATAAATATAAATAAATATATGTAAATATATTGTAATAAATATAAATAAATATTGTGATAAATATAAATGAATATAAATAAATATTGTAATAAATATTACAATAATTAAGAATAATATTAACACGGTTAAAAATAAATATTACAATAATTAAGAATAATATTAACACGATTAAAAATGAAGAAATATCGCGACAAATATAAATATAAATAAATATAAATAAATATTGTAATAAATATTACAATAATTAAGAATAATATTAACACGGTTAAAAATAAATATTACAATAATTAAGAATAATATTAACACGATTAAAAATGAAGAAATATCGCGACAAATATAAATATAAATAAATATAAATAAATATTGTAATAAATATTACAATAATTAAGAATAATATTAACACGGTTAAAAATAATTATTACAATAATTAAGAATAATATTAAAACGATTAAAAAGGAAGAAATATCGCGACAAATATAAATATAAATAAATATAAATAAATATTGTAATAAATATTACAATAATTAAGAATAATATTAACACGGTTAAAAATAATTATTACAATAATTAAGAATAATATTAACACGATTAAAAATCAAAAAATATCGCGGCAAAAATGAAAGAGGCGACGAACGCGAATATGGAGGTAGGGAAACCGAGGAATGGTGTGTGGTGCAAAATGTCGCGAGTCTAACAACGCGTGTCAATTCGGCTAATAATCGGGTTCAAAAAACGGCTGGCCAATTACGACGCTCGCGGCTGTCAGGTTTTCCGCGAATTAGATAGATAACACTTGACATCCGTATGAATGGCTCGGGAAAACAGTCGTCACGTGGACGTGCACGACTCGTAATTTCCGCGAGCACGAGGCTGCTTCCAAGACGAAGATGATCGTGCCACTCGTTCCAGGCTTTTGCTCCAACCAGACAAAGCAACAGAGACAGAGCCTCGTTACGTGTCATGCTGACGAGGAACAAAGAGAACGAGCACTGGGGATCTGTCACTGTGTTCCTCGAACAAATTCCTGGGATTTTATCCCAATTTTTCAACATCACGAAATTTTTGGCTGATTTTTAATCGGAAGATGGCATTCCTTTTTTCTGACACTTCTTCTATGAGTTTAGGGTCCTCAGGGATTCATTTTCATCTGGGTTAATAGATTAGACAGAAGGTGAGAGGTGTCACAAGATACTTTGACAGTCTACGCTTCAAATTTTCTAAAATTCTTCGAGATTTCTAATAATCGAGAGCTATAAATGTTCTACGTAGATGACAGAATAAAACAGTTATGTGAGAATCGTCAAAGAGGAAACATGATTAATAAGAGTGACAGAGTGGGAAATAGAGAGAAGAGTTTTCTAGAAAGTGTCAATCATTCTTCGTTCAAAATAGTTTATTGCCAGTTGTTTTCATTATTTAAATAATTTTATTGAAATATATAGTAATGTGTTAATTGTTAAAAAACGTAGAAGATATTGGTGTCCATCTTTAGATATCTACATAGGGGATTGACAGAGCTGTGTTCTCTGAGGCTTCAGAGTGTTCCCATTCTGAGGCTTCTTCTCTGAGTTCGGGGTCTTCGGAAATACATTTTTATCTGGGTTGGCAGATTAAATTGGAAATGTAGGGAATCAAAGAATTCTTGGACAATCCAGATTTTAAATTTTCTAAAGTTTTCCAAGGTTCCTAACAATTTCAGAATTGTAAATGTTCTATGTAACTCTCGACTACTAGTTTGGCAGAGCTATGTATATTCTAATTCTGAGCTTTCTTGCAAAAGTTTGGGGTTTTCAGGAATACATTTTTATCTGGATTTATAGATCAGATTGGAGTTCTGGATAATCTACAATTTAAATCTTCTAAAATTTTCCAAGATGTCTAACGATCGAGAGCTATAAATGTTCTGTGTAGATGTTGATTAAGGGATTGGCAGAGTTTTCCTCTCTGAGGCTTCAGAATGTTCCTATTCTTATCCGAGTTTAGGGTTCTCAGGAATACATTTTTATCTAGATTAAGAGATTGGAAATTTTCCAAAATTCCTAATAATTGACAGCTATAAATATTCTACGTAGTCTTTGATTATGGGATTGACAGAGCTATATACTTTGACACTTCTAAAATATGTTCCCATTCTGAACATTCTTGTCTCAATTTTGGGTCTTCAAATTATTTATTTGGATTATCAGACTAGAAATTTTCCAAAATTCCTAATAATTGACAGCTATAAATATTCCACGTAGCTCTTGATTATGGGATTGACAGAGCTATATACTTTGACACTTCTAAAATATGTTCCCAATCTGAAAATTCTTGTCTCAGTTTGGGGTTCTCAGGAATACACTTTTATCTATATTAACAGATTGGAAATTCTCCAAAATTCCTAATAATCGAGAGCTATAAATGTTCCACGTAGCTCTCGATTACTATCTTGAATTTCATAAGCATGGCAGCTCCGAAGAATTTAATTTTCAGTATAGACAATCTAAGATTCCCAAAAATTCTTTATTTAGACCAACTACGTAAGTAATCCAAGAATCTTTAGACACCTCTAAAATTTTCTGCAATTCTCCAAAACTCCTAATAAAGGAGAACCACTCCTCGAAGCTCCAGAATTATGTTCTCCGGAACCTAGGGGCCACGCGAAGTTTAGCTAGCAGGAAACTGATCGTCCTACGAGCCAACTAACTGTCTTCGCTTTCCTCTTTCGCTTTTCTAAATAATTCTCTAATAATAACCCGAGGAATCCTCTAAGCGGATCTTCCAAAACGCCTACGCGATCCTTAAAATACCCGAGCTTTAATAATAGCGGGGCTATGATCCTCGAGTGTAGGCCCAGCTCTTGCTCTATCCTGATCAAAGGAGGAGCTTCGATCCGCGATCGCGGAGTCCGTGGAACGGTTTCCTCTGCGTCAATGTCAGGTTCACCACTCGACCCCAATGAAGCTCGATCTTGACTTAAACACCCGTCGAACTCGTCGACTTCCGGTCGTCTAACGACGGATCCGTTCCACTCGCGAGGGGCCTCGAGGACGAACTTGGCCGGATCGAGTGGAAAGATCCTCTTCCATTCAAATACCAGACTCAGAAAAATCTGACACACCGACGATCCATTTGCATATCTACATATTTATCAGACAGCCACGGATCTGCGCGGAAGAACGCAGGCATGCTCCAACTACGAGAATTGGTATAATCAATCCCTCTGACGCAGCAGTGACGTTCGCTCTGAGACGAATTTTCTACGACTGGTGGTGGGATGGAGAAGAGAGAGTAGCTTTTCGAAAGAACAAACGGAAAATTGATCTTTTATTATCAAATTTGTGCCTGGGTGGTTAATCAGTTCACTTGTGATTTATGTTCTATAGCAATTCTAGCTTGATCAAAGGTTCAATCAGTTATAGCTGAAGGTATTAACAATTGACACTACACTACTGAGTATGGCCATCAACAGAGTTCTACAGTCCTTGTATTAATCTATTCTCTGATCATCTATATTATGTTGCAATTCTAGAACTGTCAATGGATAGATCAATTATCGATAGAGATATTGACAATTGAAGATACAGTACTGAGTGTAGCCATCAACAGATTACTAGGGACCTTGGATTAGTCCATCCACTGACCATTTAACTTCTTCAGCATTTCTAGAATGATCATTGGCCAGATCTAATATCGATAAAGATATTGAAAATTGACAATACACTACTGAGTATAGCCATCAACACAATTCGTTGTCGTTCACTGTCGTTTTCCGACAGTATTAGCGATACTCGCCTATTTTTGATAGATATAATCGGAATTTCGCGATAGTTTTATATACTACGCGATTCTGCATCAAAAAACGAGTAAAAAATGTAGAATAATATTTTTTCATAGGAAGTTCCGTTTTCGAGAAAATCGGCTGCAAAGATTCGAGCGAAGCGCGTCTACTTTTCAGTCCTGAGTTAATAGATTTCCCATCAGCCACTCCACCGTATCCGTCTCGCCGCGACCAATCGGCATCCAGCAATCTACAAAATGGCCGCCGCGGGCGAGCGCAAACCGACAAATATTCAAGCTCGATTTTCTCGAAAACGAAGCAACGTAGAAGAAAACTTCATTTCACATTTTCGACTTATTTTTTCACGCAGAATCGGCTCCCTGTAAATCAGACCGCTACCTTCAGATACAAATAGCAAATTACGAATAACGAATCGTTGCTAACGCGAATGGAAAGCGTGATCGATATTCGCGATAAAAATGTCCTCTTTTGTAACCCGCTTACCACGACGAAGCACTTTTCATTCGGAAACATTACAGCCAGTTATCTCGCGGTTGCAGCGCGATTCGTGATTAATCAAACGCGTTCCATCCTCGATTCAAATGCATTAATCGACGTCCCGTCGCGTTTGCCTTCAATGGCCGGCTACCGTGTCGTTCCTTCAGCCAGGGACCCGACACATGTACAGTCCCATGCACGTTATAACTCTCTTAAGCGTGCAAACATGCCGAAATACCGTGCACACGGATAGCCTAGGATCCCGTGGAATGGTGGTATGCACCAACTGAACGAAAGCGGGTTTCTGATCGGACATTGCCGCGATGGGAGAGGATCAAGCTGGTGCTGTCGATCGCGAAGGCGATGGAGAGAAGGATATGAGCCGAGGAAGCGAGATATGACGTTAACGAGCACGTACGAGACAAGAAAATGAATCGTGGACTCTGGTTCCGTATCACGAGGCAACCTTATGCAAATTTATGCACGACATAATATGCCACTGACCTATATTCCCCATGGCCGGCGCTAACACTTGTACAGGATTTTTCTATTTCCATACAGACCGGTATTTTGATCTTAAAATCACGCGTGGAGCCGGATTCCACGTGTCGGATACAGGATCGAGATTGCAGGTTTCTGATCATTTTTGTCCAAACTTTTGAGGGTCTGGGATGTTGAGCTCGAGATGGATTGGACATGTCCGATTATTGGATCGAGATTGCGATTGTATGTTAATTTGAGGATCCTTCCAATTTTTCATGCGACTTTTGAGGGTCTAGGATGTAGAGCTAGAGATAGATTCGAAGTGTCCTATTATAGATTGTAATGTATTATAGATTGTAGATCTCTGGGATACATGTACATCTTCAGGAGATACGCGAATGGTCGTTGATGATCGTTAATGGTCGTGGAATAGTCGTTGAATGGAGCTGACAATGAGAGTTTTGTGCTCTTGGGTCATTCATACTGTGTTGTCGAATCGTTTAGTGTTCTCGAATCGCAGTGTCGTGATGATCAGTCTATTGGGCAGTCTAGTTCCTTTCAGTCGCTATTAGGGGTATATTCATGAAAAATTGATTCTTGAAAGATTTCGCTACGAAATTATCGATTTGTCTACGAGTACTGTTCGATGCTTAGATGACTCACGAAAGAAATGCTAACAAACCTAACCATACCCATTTCTAACGTGATACATTCGTCCACAATGACGTAAGACAGAGGTTGACAACACACAGCTCGCAGGTATTCGATTCAAAAAATTTAAAAAGACGATAGGTCTCTGATACAAAGGATTCAAAGGATCCAAAGAGGTCCTCAACCTTTGGTCCAAAGGATCCAAAAAGGTCACAGAACTCAGATCCAATAGATCCAAGAAGGTGACAGAACTCTGATTCAAAGGATCCAAAAAGATTCTTAACTTTTGGTCCAAAGGATCCAAGAAGGTAACAAAACTCAGATCCAAAGGATCCAAGAAGGTTACATAACTCCGATCTAAAGGATTTAAAAAGGTCACAGGCCTCTGATCCAAAGGATCCAAAAAGATTATCAGCCTTTCATCCACAAAACTAACTTCCACAAACCCTGAACAAAAGAAAAAGGACGAAAATATTCCAAAACCATATTTACAATATCTATTCATACCTTTATTCGCAAATAAAACCATCTTCCATCTTTATCGCAGACCCTGGCGATCAAAGATCAAACTCCTAGAATATCAACGGACCACGTAAAGTATCTAGAAATACGAGACGAACACGCGAATGATCCCATAAAACCATTCGCCTCGTAAAACCATCGAGTACGCCATTTCCTGCCGTATCACCTCCTTCACGCGACACGGTAGATCGGATGAGGGCGCGGGATCAGGGGTTTATCCCTCCCGCCACGCACGCCATCCGCCATCTTGCTTCGTTATTCTTTTACGGCCGCGGCAGCCATCCAGCGTGAACGCTTCACAAACACATGGAATTTTCATCGCGAGAAAAAAGCAGCAGAGAAATCAAGAAAATGGATCTCTTCCGCGCCGAGACTAATTAATATCCTGCAACAATAACAGCTCTCCCATTCCCAAACGGAAGTTTGCCCAAGGAATTCCACTTGGTAACGAATGTTTCACGGTGTAACGATACCTTTAAAATCAAATTCGAATAAAATTCGAATTAAATTCGAGTACAAAACAGATAAAACTTCAAACGTAAATTCGTGCTTGCCACACCGAAGATTGGCCAGTTTGACAAATTGCACAGGCTTGGCAAAATTTTTCTCAGAAATACTATTTACATAGAGATAAAATTCGAACCTTTCTCTGTATTTTCAAAGAAGAATCAAGTACCTACGATTTTTTTCCACGAAGCTACGATATTTTAAAATACCCCCTGTATTTTCTCATATACCACCGATATTGGTTCTCAAAGTACATACTCCTGGCTTCAGGACTTGTTCTTTGAAGCACAAAATTACAGTTTTGCGATCATTTTTGTCATAATAATCGTCAGTTGAAGCTCCCTAGAGGCCCATTCTTGGTCAAAATTTTTTCCACAGGAATGTACAATATTCCAAGTGTAGAAATAGAAAGCTTCGTGTCCGTACGATAATACTAATCGGATTCTACAGAAACGAAGATGACCTTAAGAAATACTCGCATAAACAACGAGAAGTGTCAGAGAAATATCTGAAATATGCACGAGGGAGAGAATCGGGCCACGAGTTGCAAATCGGAAAATATCTTCAGCAAATTACATCATGGTCAAGTGTATACGTTCAGCTATTCTCGGCGAAGTGGACGAAGTCTCGAGCTGTCCATCGATTACGCTGTTGCACGCGTTTGCTTTGCATAAGCATGTGCGTGGAATGCGAGTGGAGGCAGCATGGGCACCTTGCAAACGATGATCCACTGCCGTTGCAGTGGAAACGCTGTCGACTCGAATATTCCGGATATGCATGGGCAAGTATGGCGGAATCTACGCCATGAATCAACGAGACAAGCGATCGAACGAATTCTGAATTATTTTCCAGCACGGTGATCGAATTAACGTGGAATTAATGACGATGCGCTGTCAGAGTCCTTCTACGCTTCTTCCTGTTTCTCATTGTAGCGGGAAACGTGGATGAGAGCAGGGAGAAATAGAAAGAGGAGTTTACGAGTTGGGAAGGCAGGGAATGGAAATAATTGCAGGGAGAAAAGAGCGATCGACGTTGGTCGGTTCAGAAAGAAAGAAACCGAAACGAATTGGAGCACAGCGGCGGAACTTCCACTTTCAGCCAATAGCAGCGCCATCGTGCGGGAAAGAGCAGGAAACTAGGTGGGAAAGAGAAGAAAACTCGGTGAAAAAGAGGAAAAAGCTCGGTGAAAGAGAGAAGAAAACCTAGTGGGTGAAAAGGAGCAGAATGTTTGGTGGAAAAGAGAAGAGGACTCGGGTGAGAAAGAGGAGGTAGCTCGGTGAAAGAGGAAAGAAAGCGAAGCGGGAAAGAGAGGGGAACTCGATGGAAAAGAGAAGAGAACTCATTGTGAGTGAAAAAGAGAAGAAAGCAAGGTGAAAAAGGAAAGAAAACTCGATGAAAGAGGGAAGAAAGCGTGGCGGAAAAGAGACGAGAACTCGGTGGAAAAGAGCGAGAAACGAGGCCAACCTGTTCGATGCCGAACGAATATCCTGCGATTAACGACGCGATAATTGGATGCATCTTCGATGAGTTTCCACGTGTAACGCGTATCCTGTTGTAATGGCGGCTGGAACCTTGCCAGATGTGGCTCAGATCGATATTTTTATTTGCATATAATAGTTTCCATTACGTTGTAATTATCGGCTCGATTGGGTGTCTTCTCCCACTATTGTTGGGTATGGAAAGTTAAAAAATGCAACTTCCTGTGAGAAAATACAAAAATAAAAGAGAGAAGGACAGAAGGGGAATGAAAAATTAGAGGAAGAATTTTTCCCATGGTTAATTTAACGTTTGAAAGAGTCTAGTAAAATGTTAAGACATTTAGAGAATGATTGCACTGTCCAAATTTTAACTTCCCTTTTATAAATGATCAAATTTAGTATTAATAACAAATTGTGAACAATGTGAATGTATAATAAAAGTAGAGAAATTGATAAATTATTGGCAGTTATTTAAATTTATAATGTACTTAGGATAAAATGTATCTTTAATTTGCAGAAAATTTATAGATTATTCCACTTATTGTTAATAACAAATTGTTCACACGGTAAATTTATAATAAAAGTAAAAAAATTAGTAAATTATTCTCATTTGAATGAATTTATGAGAGAATTACGTTAAAATGTACCAATAATTTGTATAAAGTGTATAAATTATTTCATTTACTGTTAATAACAAATTGTGCACAACGTAAATTTACAATAAAAGTGACAAAATTAATGCATTATTGGCAATTGCATGAATTTAGAACGTAATTACCTTAAAATGTTCCAATAATCTGCAATAAAGTTTATAAATTGTTCCATTTATTGTTAATAATAAATTATTTTGTTAATAACAAATTGTCCACGATGTATGTTTATAATAACAGTGAGAAAATTAATAAATTATTGGCTATTATAGCGGAAAAATAATAAATAATGGAATCAACGAACTTCAAAAATTTCGGATTGGGGTGGGGGGTTCGGCCGATCGGAGACTATATAAGGAGGGCCGCTCCGCAGCATAAGTCATTTGCCGGTTTGGCATCGGGAGTGAAGTATAAAATTTTTCGTGTGCGGGAACGGGGGTGGGTCCGAAGTGAGGTTGGGGCTAGCCACCCCATCCACACTCCACCCTCTTAAACCATTTACTAATCATTTCTTTTTTGTTTTCAGCTATTAATTTTTTTTTCTTTCAGAATTTAATTATTTCTTCTTTTTTCAGGTACTACTTTCTCTTTTTTCAGATTTTCGTTTTTATTTATTTATATTTGAGAATTCGAATATTTCGTATAATAATCGAATGTCTCATTGTTAGGTTGTTTATGTCTCATCGTTGGGTTGTTTATATCTCGTTGTTGGGTTATTCCATTCATTTGCTTTATCTTTGTGGTTCATATTTGTTTCAATTTCATTCTTTTCCCTCTTATTAATCCGTTTCATTTCAGGTTTATATATTTTCTTTTCAGGTTTATATATATTTCTTTCAGGTTAATATATTTTCCTTTCAGATTTTTCACATTTTTCAAGACAGTTGGTCGACGTGTTTAGACCTAAGTAGTTATAAGGTAGATCACTAGACTAAGTCTCATGTGCGCGCTATCTGTACGAAGGTAAACTACCTAACTTGGAGCGAATATGTACATTTCATATTTTCCTAGCTTCATCCCTCTCGTTTACCAAATAGAACATAATTGTTCTCGCGATAATCGCGATTGTTCTTAAGTCGTCTCATAAGTCATCCTCACGACTCGTCTCCGACACTCATTTCCAGTCACTGTCAATCTCGTCATGCATCGGGTTCCAGGGTGGCCCCCGGGTCTCTGTTTCTTCTGGACTTGATGCGGGGGTCCAGCTGCCCCGGTCGCGTACGCGACTGGGGTTCGGGTATGCAGTCGGACGGACATAGTGTCTACGGTTAGACCACAGGGATGATTAAGTTCTACCCCGTGTGGCAGGGATGCGAAGTGTCTGTCTGACATGCAAGGCCCCGCCGGACCCTCGTATCGACTCTGGGG
Organism: Eufriesea mexicana; assembly: GCF_001483705.2. Lineage (NCBI taxonomy): Eukaryota > Metazoa > Arthropoda > Insecta > Hymenoptera > Apidae > Eufriesea > Eufriesea mexicana. The sequence goes on along the minus strand of NW_016908796.1, from coordinate 27,653 downwards.
TTTCATTGGTTCGGGGTCTATTCTTGGTCCACGTGTAAGTCTTGGCGAGTGCGACAGTGACTGGACTTGAGCTAGGCCCAATCGGGAGGGTGCCGAGGCATGCAGTTATCTCTGTACACGGGAGTACATCGCCTAGGCTAGTCGGTCTTTCGAATAATCGCGAATTCATTCGGGCGCGTCGTGATTTTAACTTAGTTTTCCTTTGCTCGCGTTTTTCATATTTGATTCCCGAATATTGTGGGAACATAGAAATATTAGAGTCTGTTAATGTTGCGATAGTAGAATACTAAATTTTAGTATACCGTACCGATGTCCCTTCGATAAGACACGAAATTTTATAAAGTGTCAGTAGAGTCATTTTAACTTCATTCGCTCCAAGTTAGGTTAGGGTACCTTTGATACAGGCAACGCCAGCAGGCTTCGCCACTAGGGCGCATGTCCGGGTCTCGATGCGTAGCCACCTCCTCGTGGTGAGACCTGGTAATTGGTATCGTTTTCCAAAGAACAATATTTGGAAAACGATACCAAGCTAAGAACTACGCACCAAAGTTGAAATATTAGTTATAACCTAGCTGTAAGTTAGTTATAAGTCAATTAGAGAGCCTGGTTTCTCTCAACCAAAAAGACAATGTTTGGCTGAAATAAACAAGCACGTGTAACAGGAGAAAAAATTGGATTCATGGAATATCACCAATGTAGAGCTATCAGATATCAAGAATTATATTTTATAATTAGAAAAAATTGAAGCATTAATAAAAATATGGAAGGTATGATATGCTATTGAATTTTAGGTTAGCTAACCATATGACATACAGGATAGGAATATTTGATGATTAAATAAAAATTCAGAAAGGGGAGATGATTTAGGCAGACAAAAGGGAATAAAATCAATTTAGGTGATGTCCTCTTATGAGAACAGAATAAAGAGAATACAGTGAGATTGACAGGTATGTCGTATTCCTGATCTAAATAAATATTAATATCAGTGGTGAAAGTCACTGATTATTACTAATCTGTTAAGTTTCAGATTGACGGAGCTGAGGTACATAAAGAAAGGAAAGAAGTTCTAATGAAAGCAGTGAGAATAGAAAATGTATGTTACGTAGAATCAAGAAACAAAATAGTGGCATCATATGTATCAACAGAGAAAGATGTGAGGCATCGACATGCAAATATAAAGTTCATTGAAGAGATGGAGAATGAACAATTGGTAATAGTTCTGAAAGGTAAATATAAATTGAATATAGAGTGTGAATGTTGCTTTAAGGCAAACATCCGTAGGAACACACATAGGAAACTATAAAAACATCAGGAATAATGGGGCTGTGACACATGGATTTGATTGGGCCAGTGAAGCCAATGTTAAAAAGAGGTAAAAGGTACATCTTATCTATTGATGATTATTCGAGAGTGATTATTGGTCTTGCTCTTATAGGAATGGTGTCAGCTGAGGAAATAAAAATGTTGGTAACATTTGAAGAAAATTAATCTGTGAAGAAACTGAAAAGTACTTATATGCTTAGACAATAGAGGTGAGTTTGTCAGACAAGATCTTTAGGTTTGTTTAAATCAAAAGAAAATAAAACATGATTTCAATCCAGCAAGAACACTGCAGTGCAATGGGGTTGCTGAGAGGAAGAACAAATCCACCATAATTCAATGAATATTGAGAATTATTAGGGAAATTCATGTATTTGAATACTTATGTCTTGCCAGACATCTCATTTGCAGTTAGGATGTTTGTTATAATTTAACCATGATCTTAAAATGATGGACATGAATAGATTAAAGGGAATATTAAGATATTTGAGGGTGTGTATTGTCTTGAATTTGGAAAAAGAACAGAAACCAATGAAATGTGTTGTGTGGATATATAGACTGATATGTGAAGTCCTACTGGAAAAGAAGGTGAGAAAGATTGGGTTATGTGAATAGATTGAATGCGATAAATGTAGAAAATTAAATCTAAGCTCCTACATAGAAAAATGTTGTTATATAGGAGATGTAGTAAAAAATAAGAACTTGCAAATTTGTTACGTGCCAAATAAAGAAACAAATGCTGATTGTCTAACTAAACCACTGAATGGCCCAAATTTGTTAAAGAATGTAAAATACTTTATGGGAGTGTTAAGAGAATAAAAAGAAGAGAGGAGAATGTGTGATAGTAATTTGTATTGTTTTATTGTTTTATTTCTCCCACCCAACATGGCATAGGTTAGGTAAACTCTTTGATTAAAAGTACTATTTAATCAATCTCAATTTTAATAATAACATTTCACATTTGCCATAAGTATACTTGAAACTGAACATAAAACCATCTTATTAGCGATGGGAAAAATATTTGTAGCATTATTATAACCAAGTGATACGTACTTTCTTTGAACAGGTCTGACTAAATGGTTTCGTTGAAGAAGTAGTTTTAACCACTTATACATTAAAAACTAATGTTCTCAAGAAATATTGTCAATAAAGGTGATCATAATGCTCATTTACAAAATTTTGTAACTAATATATATATATTATGTATTATTATACATTATATTTTGTTATTAATTTCATAATTATTTTTATTAATTTATAACGTTTTTGCTGTGGAAACTAAGTATTTATTAATTTGTCATTTTCGTAAGAGAAACGTATTTGTATTTGCTTCATTGATATTAATAAATATAAGAAACGTTGTTTGATATTCTACATCGATACATTAGCCCATGGCTATTTCAAAGACGCAGCATTTTCCCGCGAGAAAAATGCACAAATTGTCTAGCGTCAGTTATCTTCAGTTCCGCGCCAAATGAACATACCGGTAACAAATAGTGGAATAAATTTGTACGTCAAAGTGAAATATTAAAGATTTCCACAAAACCTTTCGTAAAGTAGTAATACCGCTGATTGAAGTTTTAATTGCTACAACTGCGGAAATATATATTTAAGAACTATAACGCGACGTTTCGGGTATTAGTTCGCGACATTGCAGTTGTAGGTTACGTTTGTACCATTATCGCAATATTTACGAATAAGATACAGCAAAAGTTTAAGAAATTGTGAGCAATTTACGAAGTTTAGGATTACTAGCTGTGAACATTTCTTCGGTGCTAATATATTACGTGTAAAAAAAGAGATTTGACATGGTGAAAATCGTATAACGATACACGTGTGAAATGAAGCAGTGTAAGTGCGGATCGTGTAATACTATCGCACAGTCCCCAACCGTCGACTGTAGTAGATTCTAGATCTTGATTGTCCTGTAATATATTTGAACATTTTTACTCTGAATAGGCAGTTTGTTAACAGTATTTCCAATTTTTCTTTAATCTTGATGTTCAATTGCGAAGTAGCCACGTATTATTGCTTATACATTCTAAACTTCGATTGTGGATTAAGATATTTCATTACTCCTGCATAGAATAGATTGTTCTCCAACGAGCAGGGCAATTATTTCACGATTGAAGGTGCATATATGAAATAAAGTGACGGGAAAGCAAGCTCCTGCGACATCGTGCTACATAGTTTACTTTTCTTGCTTATATTACTGCAATTAGGATTTTCGGTTAGGTTTTTTTTACATACCAGTGTAGAGTGGAATTTTCTCTAACGGGATTGATTATTTTTTTTACGTTTCGAGCGTGCATTTTCGAAAAATAGTGTCGAAAATGTTAGTGGGTGACAGGTCGTGCTGCGCAGTTTACTTTTTTGGCTTATATTTAGAAAATTAGGCTTTTGACTCCGGTTTTTATTACTTAACAGCGTAGAGTGAATTTTTTCTTAACGGGATTGGATACTTCTTTTGCGTTTCGAGCGTGAGTTTTCCAAAAATAGTGCCGAAAGTGTTAGTGGGTGACAGGTCGTGCTGCGCAGTTTACTTTTTTTGGCTTATATTTAGAAAATTAGGCTTCTGACTCCGGTTTTTTTTACTTATCAGTGTAGAGTGAATTTTTCCTTAACAGGATTGGATATTTTTGTTCGGTTTCGAGTGTGCGTTTTCGAGAAATAGTTGCCGGAAGTGTCAGTGGCCCTCAGATCGTGCTGCGCAATTTACTTTTTTGGCTTCTAGTTTTTGAATTAGGCTTTTTCAATCGGATTTTTCCATTGATTCGCGTAGAGAGAATTCTTCCTTAACAGGATTGGATATTTTTGTTCGGTTTCGAGTGTGCGTTTTCGAGAAATAGTTGCCGGAAGTGTCAGTGGCCCTCAGATCGTGCTGCGCAATTTACTTTTTTGGCTTCTAGTTTTTGAATTAGGCTTTTTCAATCGGATTTTTCCATTGATTCGCGTAGAGAGAATTCTTCCTTAACAGGATTGGATATTTTTGTTCGGTTTCGAGTGTGCGTTTTCGAGAAATAGTTGCCGGAAGTGTCAGTGGCCCTCAGATCGTGCTGCGCAATTTACTTTTTTGGCTTCTAGTTTTTGAATTAGGCTTTTTCAATCGGATTTTTCCATTGATTCGCGTAGAGAGAATTCTTCCTTAACAGGATTGGATATTTTTGTTCGGTTTCGAGTGTGCGTTTTCGAGAAATAGTTGCCGGAAGTGTCAGTGGCCCTCAGATCGTGCTGCGCAATTTACTTTTTTGGCTTCTAGTTTTTGAATTAGGCTTTTTCAATCGGATTTTTCCATTGATTCGCGTAGAGAGAATTCTTCCTTAACAGGATTGGATATTTTTGTTCGGTTTCGAGTGTGCGTTTTCGAGAAATAGTTGCCGGAAGTGTCAGTGGCCCTCAGATCGTGCTGCGCAATTTACTTTTTTGGCTTCTAGTTTTTGAATTAGGCTTTTTCAATCGGATTTTTCCATTGATTCGCGTAGAGAGAATTCTTCCTTAACAGGATTGGATATTTTTGTTCGGTTTCGAGTGTGCGTTTTCGAGAAATAGTTGCCGGAAGTGTCAGTGGCCCTCAGATCGTGCTGCGCAATTTACTTTTTTGGCTTCTAGTTTTTGAATTAGGCTTTTTCAATCGGATTTTTCCATTGATTCGCGTAGAGAGAATTCTTCCTTAACAGGATTGGATATTTTTGTTCGGTTTCGAGTGTGCGTTTTCGAGAAATAGTTGCCGGAAGTGTCAGTGGCCCTCAGATCGTGCTGCGCAATTTACTTTTTTGGCTTCTAGTTTTTGAATTAGGCTTTTTCAATCGGATTTTTCCATTGATTCGCGTAGAGAGAATTCTTCCTTAACAGGATTGGATATTTTTGTTCGGTTTCGAGTGTGCGTTTTCGAGAAATAGTTGCCGGAAGTGTCAGTGGCCCTCAGATCGTGCTGCGCAATTTACTTTTTTGGCTTCTAGTTTTTGAATTAGGCTTTTTCAATCGGATTTTTCCATTGATTCGCGTAGAGAGAATTCTTCCTTAACAGGATTGGATATTTTTGTTCGGTTTCGAGTGTGCGTTTTCGAGAAATAGTTGCCGGAAGTGTCAGTGGCCCTCAGATCGTGCTGCGCAATTTACTTTTTTGGCTTCTAGTTTTTGAATTAGGCTTTTTCAATCGGATTTTTCCATTGATTCGCGTAGAGTGAATTTTTCCTTAACAGGATTGGATATTTTTGTTCGGTTTCGAGTGTGCGTTTTCGAGAAATAGTTGCCGGAAGTGTCAGTGGCCCTCAGATCGTGCTGCGCAATTTACTTTTTTGGCTTCTAGTTTTTGAATTATGGTTTTTGAATCGGATTTTTCCATTGATTCGCGTAGAGTGAATTTTTCCTTAACAGGATTGGATATTTTTGTTCAGTTTCGCACGTACATTTTCGAAGAATATTGCGCAAATGTCCGCGGCTGTCAGATCGTGTGCATAATACATTATTTTTGCTTCTGTTTCTAAAATTACGTTTATAGTTACATTTTTTCGGTATAAGAGCGTAGAGTAGGTTCAAGGCTGTTGAAATAAGGAAGCACGTGCAACAGTAGAAGAATCTTGGGCTCATGGCGTGCCAGCAATGTAGAGCTATTAGATGCCAGGAATTATATTCTATTGTGAGAAGAAGTTGTAGCAGTAAAACAAATATGTAAGGTATGATATTTCTATCGGATTCGGGATCAGTTAACCAAATTCCTCACAAGACAGAAATGTTTGGTGATCAAATAAAGAATCATAAAAAAGGAATGCTTCAAGCAGATAAAGGGGAATGAAATTAAGCAATGTCCTCTTTTAATGACAAGATATAGAGAATACAGTGAGGCTGAAAGGTAAGTTGTATCCTTTTTCTAAATAAATATTAATATCTGTGATCAAAGTGAATGATCTTTGCCAATGTGTTAAATTTCAGAATGGCGGAGCCAAGGTATATAAAGAAAGGAGAGAGATTTGAATGATAACATTGAGAAGAAGAAGTGTACATTATGTCAAGAAACATAAAAAAGGCAGCATTTATATCCAGAGAGAAAGATGTATGGCACCGACATGGAAATATGAAGATCATTGAAGAGATGGAGAATGAACAATTGGTAATAGTTATGAAAGTTATAACTAAATTGAATATAGAGAGTAAATATTACATTAAAACTAAAATGCGTAGAAATATCTATAGAGAGTTGAAAACTATAAAGGCTGCAGGAATAATTGGCTGTGGCACATGAAATTGATTGGGCCAATAAAGACAACATTAAGAAGAG
>NW_016908796.1:18780-21032 GCF_001483705.2 Eufriesea mexicana | reverse complement strand
TCCTGCTGATGATAATTAGAAAAAAGAACCATTTGATTGACTGATTTGTATATGATTATAGATTTAATATGAAATATTATAGACTAAGGATTTTTTTTTATTACAGGAGACTTACAAACATGAGTAATATTTATATGCAAGAACCAGCCACTAAGGGTATAGTAATAAGTATTGGTTAATAATATTTCAATGGATTGCATATCTGTTTTTAAAAATTTAACTCATATACAATATTTACTTTCTAAATTTTTGCATTAATATATTAAGTAATTTCTAGTTTGAATTAGAATAATAAGTACTAAATTTTAATAACTTTGATTTCAGAAATATTGTGCATTAATAAAATTAATATATTCGTTATAACAAGGTTACAATGGAAGCAACTATTGGTGGTAGTGATTTAGAATTATGGGCAAAAGAAACTCCCATGGTATGTAAAAATGTTATACAATTATGTATGGAAGATTAGTACCATGACACTATATTACATAGAATTATCCAAGGATTCATAGCATATGGTGGTGATCTCAAAGGTACAGGAGGAGGTAGTAAAAACATATGTGAACTGTAATGGAGAAATTTAAAGTGAGACTATATTTAAAAATAAAATGAATGCTTCTTTTCTTCAAAAATAATTATTAGATATTTGTGTTTTAGGACGAATTTCATACAAGATTACTTTTTTGTCGACGAGGTTCAATTGCTGTGGCAGAGATGATAATGATTCCCAATTCTACTTTACTCTTGGTTCTACATCAGAATTGCAGAATAAATATATAATCTTTGGTAAGGTTACTGGAGAAACTATATATAACTTATGCTTAATATTAATATTATTATAATATAATGCTTAAACTTAAAGAAGCACTTGTAGATGAGGTAAATTTAATGTTTATAAGAAAATATATCAAGAATTGATATAAATATAATATTTCTCCTTTTTTGTAGAATGATAGACCACTTTATGCTCCAAAAATGATAAAAGCTGAATTATTGTACAATCCATTTTCTGATATTATACCAAGAATAATAGTACAGGAAAGTGAAGAAGTAAAGGACAGTTCTAAAACTAAAACAGCAGCAGTAAAGTAAAAATCATATATGTTTATAGCATTTATCTAAGATAGTATTATTTTTTGTAATGAAAAATTTTGTTACAGAAATTTCAATCTTTTATCATTTGGCAAAAAAGCAGAGGAAGATGAAGGAGAATCTGCGATATTAAATAAAAAGTTTAATGGTAAGATCAAATCAGCTCATGATCATTTAACTGATTCAAAATTAAGTTCATAACCAGCTGTTGAACCAGAATCTGCGATATTAAATAAAAAGTCTAGTGGTAAGATCAAATTAGCTCATCATCATTTAACTGATTCAAAATTAAGCTCATAACCAGCTGTTGAACCTCCTGGACCTCCAAATAAAAAAAGGAAAGAAGACTGTATTAGCGATTGGGAATTATTAAGGAATAATTGGGAAATTAACAAATTATGCAATTTCTGCGATTAATCTATGAACTTTTATAACTGTATCGCATAGCTGGCTCCTTGCGTAACATTCTTATACAATTTTTGCACATAATTTAACGCTAATTAGTTTGTTATTATTACTTACTTGACGACGTATGTGATTCGATAACAACGATCGGCGCAATGGGCCAACAGAATAATTAATTATGAACAAAATTAGAAGTAAAATAAGAACAAAAATGATATGAGAATGTTCCCAAGGATATTGTTTTTATAATGTGAGTATGTAATTTACAAATTAATTGCATAGAAGATTGTAATTAATGAAAAACTAATAGTATTATCAGCATCAATTCGAACATTTTGAGTAATAATTACACATATACTATTATACGTAAATTATAAAACTTATCGTTAGTAACAAATTATTAATGTTAATAACAAATTGTTCACAACGTAAATTTATAATAAAAGTGAAAACATTAAGGAATTACTGGTTGTTACTTGAACTTGAAATGAATTTGTGTCAAAATGTAACTATAGTTTGCAAAATGTTTATAAATTATTACACTGATTGTTTATAAAAAATTAATATTGTAAATAACAAATTGCTCGCAACGTATATATATAATAAAAGTAAAAAAAGTTAATAAATTATTAGCTACTACTTAAACAAACAACGTATTTGTGTTAAAATGAATTCGTAACTTACAAAAAGTTAATAAATTAATAAATTTATTGTTAATAACAAATTAAAATCCTTGATAACAAATAGTTTGCAAC
>NW_016908796.1:8701-9084 GCF_001483705.2 Eufriesea mexicana | reverse complement strand
AAAGGAATCGGTAAAGTTCGGAAATTTTCGCCAATCTTCGGCCGGCCGCCGCTATATAAGGGGCCCGCGTGCAGGCTCGAGCCAGTTGTCGGTTCGACGTTGGGGGGGCCGCGTTAATCTTCTTTCTTTTTGTTTCAGGTTTTAATTATTTTTTTCTTTCAGATTCTAGTTCTTTTATTCTAGATTTCATTGTTTATGCATTCAAGTGTTTTGTACACTATGCGAATGCTTCGTCGTTGGTTTATTTGTACGTCATCGTTGGCTAGATCAATGGTTATTCAGTAACCATTGTCCACTCTCTTGAATAATTTAATACTAATTCCTTCTTTCAGGTACTAATTATTTTTTGTTTCAGGTTTTAATTATCTTTTTTCTTTCAGATT
>NW_016908796.1:0-8094 GCF_001483705.2 Eufriesea mexicana | reverse complement strand
GTTGACACTAGAAGTTTCATTGGTTCAGGGACTATCCTTGGTCCACGTGTAAGTCTTGGCGAGTGCGACAGTGACTGGAATTGAGCTAGGCCCGATCGGGAGGGTGCCGAGGTATGAAGTTATCTCTGTACACGGGAGTACATCGCCTAGGCTAGTCGGTCTTTCGAATAATCGCGAACTCGTTCGGGCGCGTCGCGATTTTCTATTTGCTCGCGTGTTTGATATTTCATTCCCTATTTCTATGGGAACTTGAAAATATCTTAGCGTTGCGACAGTAGAGTTTCAGTATACCGAACCGAAACCCCTTTTGTAAGGCACGAAATATAATAAAGTGTCAGTAGAGTCATTTTAACTTAATTCGCTCCAAGTTAGATTAGGGTACCTTTGATACAGGTAGCGCCAGCAGGCTGCGCCACTAGGGCGCATGTCGGGTCTCGATGCGTAGCCACCTCCACGTGGTGAGACCTGGTAATTGGTATCGTTTACCAAAAATTAATTTTTGGAAAACGATACCAAGCTAAGAGCTACGCACAAAGTTTAAGATATTTCCTGTCTCTTGTAAATTTTCAATGTTCTCTTTGGAATTTGAAAATTAGAGAGTGGGCAATATCTGTCTAAATGATATTTAAATGAAGATGAATTAAGGTAAGTAAGGACAGGAAATCAAGTATGGAAAGGTAGGTAAGTAAGATAAGTATAAGGTAAGTAAAATAATTAAAATATACTGCAAAGCAAGAAAAACATTGTCCAGAGTATTCTTGGAAATGACGTAAATTCTTGGAATTGGTCAGCGAGTAACCTCCTTTCATGTTATGTTCTCCTAATACAAAATCGCGAAATCGGCCGAAAACTTTATGGTGACGCCGTAAAAGTATTGTACAGGAAATTCTCGGAAATGACGTCATTTCTTAGAACTGTCTCGGCGAACGACCTCCTTTCATGTTATGTTATCCTGATACAAAATCGCGAAATCGGTAGAAAAATTATCGTCAAGGCTGTAAAAGTATTACTCAGAAAATTCTTGGAAATGACGTCATTTCTTGGAACCGTCTCGGCGAGCGACCTCCTTTCATGTTATGTTATCGTGATACAAAATCGCGAAGTCGGTCGAAAATTTTACGGAGAGGATGCAAAAATATTGTCCACCGCGGCTGACAAAGTTTTGTCCACGCGGGCGGCAAAAGTATTGTCCACACAGACCGCGAATGTATTGTCCCAGAATTCTTGGAAGTGACGTCATTTCTTGGAACTGTATCGGCAAGCGACCTCCTTTTATGTTATGTTATCCTGATACAAAATCGCAAAATTGGCCAGAAATATTTTCTCGAAGAGTCAAAAGTTATTGTCCGAGAATTCTTAGAAGTGACGTCATTTCTTGGAACTGTTTCGGCGAGCGACCTCCTGTGATATTATGTTCTCCTGATACAAAATCGTGAAATTGGAGAAAAATTTTTCATTGATGTCGTAGGAGTACTGTCCGATTAATTCTTAGAAATGACGTCATTTCCAGGAACTCCGTTGGCATCGACCACCTCACATATTGTTTTCCTAATACAAAATTCTAGAAACATGATTTAGCGCCATCTATGATTTTGGAGAGTAACACAAGCTTTCAGTCCAAAATCATAGATGGCGCTGACTCACATTTCTAGAATTTTATCTTAGGAACTGTAATACAACCTTCCAGTCCGAAATCATAGATGGCGCTGACCGATGCAATTTCAATTTTCATTCGATATTGGAAAATTAATAAATTACTTAATTTCTGCGACTAATTTATGAACTTTTATAATTGCATCGTAAGGGTACGTCTTTCACGAACTTTCTAATATAACTTTGAATATTAATTTCTTCCTAATTAATTAATTACGAGCAATTATCTGCGAATCGCTCTTGTAGACTTTGGAAATTCGTATCGGGTCTATCCCTCGACTTTTTTAAACGTTTTATACGTCAAAAAATTCGTCAAGAAAAGCTCTAAATAATAGGTCACAAAAATCTATTTTTTTTAAACCCTCCGATTTTTGCCGAGCCTTAGAGTGCACGATGGATACATCGGAGCGTCAGACTTTGACCAAACTTTTGAAAGCGGATTTTTTTACTTTTTTACGTTCGTTAGGCTTCAAGCAACTCGTGTGTAAAAAATCTGAAAATTCGGTACACGGGAACTGTGTTTTCTAGCCATCCGATTGCGCCGATCTGCGAACCGTACTTGCAGACTTTGGAAATTCGCCTCTGGTTTATCCGACGACTTTTTTACACTTTTTGTATGTCAAAAAATTCGTCAAGAGAAGCTCTAAAGAATAGGTCAAAAAAATCTATTTTATTTAAACCCTCCGATATTTATCGAGCCTTAGAGTGCACGATGGATACATCGGAGCGCCAGATTTTGACCAAATTTTTGACAGCGGATTTTTTTACTTTTTTACGTTCATTAGGCTTCAAGCAACTCGTGTGTAAAAAATCTAAAAAATCGGTACACGGGAACTGTGTTTTTTAGCCATCCGGTTGCGCCGATCTGCGAATCGTACTTGCAGACTTTGGAAATTCGTACCGGATCTATCCTTCGACTTTTTTAAATGTTTTATATATCAAAATACTCGTCAAGAATCATTCTAAAGAATAGGTTAAAAAAATCTGGGTTTCTTTTTAAATTTTATCCACGAAATTCTTTGAAATTGCATCATTTCTTTAAATCGATTGGCGGGAGACCTAGTCTCGTGTTATGTTCGCCTAATACAAAATCGCAAAATTGGCAGAAGGTTTCATGCCAACGCTACGAAATTTATAGGCCCAATACTGTTGGAATTTTGCCACCTCACGGCCTCCTTTAATGTTATGTTCGCCTAATAGAAAATCGCAAAATTGGCAGAAGATTTCATGCCAACGTTACAAAATTTATAGGCCCAATATTGTTGGAATTTTGCCACCATACAACATTCTTTAATGTTATGTTCGCCTAATGTAAAGTCGCAAAATTGGCAGAAGGTTTCATGCCAACGCTACGAAATTTATAGGCCTAATATTGTTGGAATTTTGCCAGTCTGTGACCTCCTTTAATGTTATGCTCGCCTAATGTAAAGTCGCAAAATTGGCAGAGGGTTTCATGCCAACGCTGCGAAATTTGTAGGCTCTGAATTTTTGAAAAATAATTTAAATTTCTTGGAATTCTGTCAACGTGACTGCTTCTTTGATGTTATATTAATACCCCCAAGCAAAAGAAGTTACAGAAAATTCCATTTTCTGTAAGAAAATAGGAGACCAAGAAACGCAAGGATGAGAAGTTGAAGCAACTTTCTACGAGACTTTCTAGAAAAGTAAATTTGCTATTTAGAGGGGTCGAGTCAAATGTTAGTACAGCTGAACGTCGTTTCGCGAGGTTCTGGACTGATGGTTGTTTATTAGAGAAGGAACCCGTAGAAACAATGATAAGTGCCATAGAGGCTACTCCAAGAGACGTAACTGCAACAAATCAACGACTCGCGGTGAGAGAAATGACGTTTTAAACGAAAGCAAGTCGTTCCAACGCTATTCATCAGCTCGAGTAGGAAAAGCAAAGAAATTTGACAAATGGGTTAAACGCAAGCTAAACGATGCACAGTAGCTTTGACGGATGAAGGTGGACACCTGGTCAGCTCTGAGAAACGAACGGGATCCATCTCTGAAACGTAGAACGGCCGAGTGATGGGCTTTGCAGGATTGAAAAACGCGAGGACACAATTGGATCAGACCATTCCTACCTTGTCACCGTTTTCTACGACCTGACACGGCAATTACGGTAGAAACTTATTAAAAACAAATAGTCGGAACGTGCGTGGAATCGATAAAGAAGCAACAGGCTATGAGTAAATAGAAAGCAATCCTGTTGCACGCCAACGCTCCGACCTTGCGTAGACAGAGATGACCATGCAAACGCCTGCAAGTTAGAATCGAACATTTTTCCATGTCTCTACTTTCTGCCAATCTTCCGAAGGGCTCTTGAATTCTATACAATATCAATATACAACAACAAAACTAAGAATCATAGAAAACTTTCATCGAATGACCAGTCTCCTAAATCCCTAGACTCAAAATCCAGAGTCATCAGAATAGAAAATTCTGCGGAAATGAAAGCAGCTTGTTGCCAATAATTAATCAAATTAGACGTTCCTCCAGTATTAATCATTATCACGATGCATCTTGGAAACTCCTCAGTTTCTTGCATTACTGTCCAATTCATACTTTCCTGCTCGATCTTGCCTCCTAAGAATCCTCTAATTGGACATGTCTGACTGGCCATGAGGCATCTGAAGGAACCAGATATGGCTAGCCTAATAGCCACTTACGTGGGTATTCTTGATGCGTGGGTAGCCATGTTGGACCAGTCTATACGCGTTTTCACACAGTAAGAACGAAAACTCTGGCTAAACGCGGTCACGAAGACCTGTCAGCTCAGCTACTCACGTGGTAGCCACGTTAGACCAATCTATAAGCGTTTTCACGCAGTGAGGACGAAAATTTTAGCTAAACGCGGTCACGAGGACCTGTCAGCGCAGTTACTCACGTGGACAGTCATGTTAGACCGATTTATAAGCGTTTTCACGCAGTGAAAACGAAAACTCTGGCTAAATGCGGTCACGATGGCCTGTCAGCACAGCTACTCACATGGGTAGCCAGGTTAGACCAGTTTATAAGCGTTCTAACGCAGTGAAATCGAAAACTCTGGCTAAACGCGGTCACGAGGACCTGTCAGTTCAATTACTCACGTGGACAGACATGTTGGACCGGTCTCTAAGCGTTTTCACGCAGCGAGGACGAAAACTCGGGCTAAACGCGTTCACGAGGACCTGTTGTCAGGTCTCTAAAGATCTTAACAACTCAGCTGGCCATTTTGTCCGCACCATTTCGACATCCGGCGGAAGAAGCGGGTCTCGCGCTAGTTCCTGACCTTGGCACGTTTCGCACGTGTAAAACACTTTCGCCAGTGCGCCCACGCGACTTCTGTCACAGATGCGTGCGACTTCGTGTCACGCGACACGCGTGGCCTTCCTGTGCCCGCCGATGCGCGCCATTCTTGCCACCTAGATCGCGGTCGCCGCGATTCTCTGGCACGTGGGACAGTGACTGACAGAATCTAGGGAAAACCAGGGAGTCTTCGTGGGTTTACAGGTCGAACGACAATGTTTGCGTGGTCGGGGATTTTATTTGAAGCGAAGGTATGTGGGTTTCGCGAGTTTCATGAAGGATGGAAACCAGTGGAACTTGTGGGTCCAGTCGTAGTATAGAGAAACTCGTGAAATCGCGAGTCCTTTGCGTGATGAGAGCAATTGTGGATTGGTGAGTTAGGTGTTGATCTGATTTTGAAGAATTTGTGAGATGTGTGAGTTTTATTTGCAACAGAAAGACGTGGGATTGTGGGTAGTCGAATAATGTAATTAATAGGTTCCTGAAGTAAATCTAAGTTTTGGAGAGTTTATGGGATATATGGGGTTTGTTCATGGTGAAAAATTGTGGGTTTCTTGTGTCGAGATATACGAGCTGGCGTTTTGATTTAGGGTTTGCAGACTCTTGATATATAATAATTATACATATTAATAACGTATAATATAATATATATAGGACAAATATCATGAGAAAAATATTTGATTGACATACTTGTGATGCTTAGAGATCCTAAACGAATATAGGAATAAGGCATAAATACGTAAATTTGCAAATCCTCGATGGATACCACACTGTGGGTATCATTGTGGGTTCTTATGAATATGACCAATTGGAATCATATAATAATTATATATATTAATAACGTATAATATAATACATATAGGACAAATAATTCCAAACGGTCATATTCATAAGAACCCACAATGATACCCACAGTGTGATATCCATCCAGGATTTGTAAATTTATGTATCTACTTTTTACCTTATTCCTATATTCGTTTAGGTTTCATAAACATCACAAGCATGTCAATCAAATATTTTTCCTGTCATAATCTTGTTAACACTTTACACTGACATTGACAGAAATCCTGTCTAAATTACCATTTTATTCGAATATTCCATACCTCGTGCAATTACTTCGAATTTGACCTGAAATTCTAAATTATTAATTCCTATTCTAAATTATAATTCCATTTTACTAACTGTCAACTGAGAATCGTCTTCCAAGCTCAAAGTGTCAATATACACATCTATTGTTTCTACTGTTTCTTTACTAATACAGTGAATATTTTTACAAATTTATTCATCGTTCAATTAAAATTCTACACATCCACTAGAATCATAGACTGCAATGTTTTACAGCTGATGACGATCCACGAGTCTTCGAATACCAACATATTTTCCAGTGAATTTTCCGCCTCTTAGTCGCGAGCTAGGCAACACGAAGGCACAATGATAAGATTAACGCGGAACGGGAGAAAAAAGGGGGAAAAAAGGATCGTGTAATAACGGTAACACGGCGTACGACGGTAATTTAGTTATTAAAGAAACATGCAGCCGAGATAAGGCGGTTGCGCAACTTTGAAATTTATGTAACGAGCCGAGTACCATCGCTCAACTAATGACAGCGAGTAGCTCAGCCGCCTCCGTAACTTTTTCGCTCCTTCCGTCTTCCATGTTCCATTTAACTATTCTACCATGTGTCAAGACGTCGAGCATTTTCCACCGATCGAATAATAAACACGCCCGATCCGACGCGTGAATCAGACCCCAGAATACTGACAGCGTTGCGCACCGGTTAGCGTCAGACAGAGATTTTCCAGAGGATGTCCTAGACGATGTCATACGTTACCAACTGGTTTATTTAGAACCACTGCACGAAGATACATCGCTTCCTCCTCGCGTTCTTTCCTTCGACTGCGGAATTAGAGGTTAAGAATGTGCAAGAGCTTATCTGCAAGAGTAGCGAGCTGCAGTGACCCTAGAATTTCAACTCCAGACGAAGTAACCAGCCATTTGAAGAAAGGACTGCCATTAAACAAAGAATTGTTTGAAAACTTCAGTCAAAATTCGTTTCTGGAAGACTTTGACAATTGACAGGAGAGATTGGTGGAGTCAGAATATAAAATGTTGGCTTCAAGAGTTAGTTCAAATTGTAGATACTATAGTATTTACAACTATCCTTACTGTAATCGTCATCTTGACAGTTGGGCAGATCCTATTGACACCTTGGAAATTAATTAATATTCCAAGCTTCAGTTCTCGAACCCCTATTTTTCCTCTACCTTTTCAAACTCGTGTCAATGAATTTGTAATACCTCGCAGCAAAATACCCAAATTTCCAACTATTGACAAGAGCAGTTGGAGGAGTCAGAATATAAAATTGTAGCTTTAGGAGTGAGCCCAAATTGTAGCTACTAATCTAAAACTGTAATCTTCACTATTGACACCTTGGAAATTAATTAATATTCGGAACTAGAGTCCTCAAACCCCTGTTATCCCTCTACCTTGTCAAATGACTGTCAATGAATTTGTAATACCTCGCAGCAAAATACCCAAATTTCCAACTATTGACAAGAGCAGTTGGAGGAGTCAGAATATAAAATTGTAGCTTTAGGAGTGAGCCCAAATTGTAGCTACTAATCTAAAACTGTAATCTTCACTATTGACACCTTGGAAATTAATTAATATTCGGAACTAGAGTCCTCAAACCCCTGTTATCCCTCTACCTTGTCAAATGACTGTCAATGAATTTGTAATACCTCGCAGCAAAATACCCAAATTTCCAACTATTGACAGGAGCAGTTGGTGGAGTCAGAATATAAAATTGTAGCTTTAGGAGTGAGCCCAAATTGTAGCTACTAATCTAAAACTGTAATCTTCACTATTGACACCTAGGAAATTAATTAATATTCGGAACTAGAGTCCTCAAACCCCTATTATCCCTCTACCTTGTCAAATAACTGTCAATGAATTTGTAATACCTCGCAGGAAAGTGCCCAAATTTCCAATACACCAAGTATATCAACGAAGAAACTATTCGTTTTAATAGACCATTGACAGAAGAGGTTGGTGGAATCAGAATATAAAATTGTAGCTTTAGGAGTTAGCCCAAATTGTAGCTACTAATCTAAGACTGTAATCTTCACTATTGACAGCTTGAAAATTAAT
>NW_016908794.1:23768-24411 GCF_001483705.2 Eufriesea mexicana | reverse complement strand
AAGGTTAGGTTTCTTAGGGTTTGGCGAGGACGTCCTTGACTTACGTGCTATTCACTGCCATTATATGGACCTCTGGGCTCTATGCTCCTTTTGTATGAGCTGCTTGGCGCTGGGAGGCCAGCAATAGTGCTCTCATCACGTTACGTTGTCTTATGTTACGTTTGGTCAGGTTACGCTTGTTTAGGTTAGGATAGTGCAACCTTGACTTCTTTGCCATACACTGCTATTCGGTGGATATCTGCGCTCTTCATTGCTCTACTGTACTCTGCTCGACTCCGCGGAGGCCAGCAACAGCGATCGTGGAATGATAGGCTGAGTTGGGTTATGTTTGGTTATGTTTGGCTATGTTCGGTTATGCCATGTATGGTTATGATCGGAGGCTGCCGTCGACCGTGGCGGAGTGGTGCTGGCGGTCGGTGTGGATATCGCCAACGCCTTCAACACCCTGCCCTGGGGCCGCCATCCGGTGTGCCCTGTTGTACCACAGGGTTCCCCAATACATGATGGCGGTGATCGGCGACTATTTGGCGGAGCGCTCGATCGAGTATCCCGGACGATACTCGACCGTCGTGCGTGCGACGAACTGCGGGGTTCCACAGGGATCGGTACTCGGACCGATCCTCTGGGACCTCGCGTACGACGC
>NW_016908794.1:20664-21980 GCF_001483705.2 Eufriesea mexicana | reverse complement strand
TTGGATTGGTTAGGATAGGATATCCTTGACTTTTGTGCTATACTCTGCTATTCGGTGGATTCCTGCGCTCTACCTTGCTCCGGCATGTTCCGCGTAGCACTGGCGAGGCGAGCATTAATTGTCTAGGCACTTTGGGTTGGATTCTGTTGCGCTCGGATATATTACGTATGGTCGTGTTAGGACAGGATAGCTTTGACTTTTGCGCTGCTGACTACCATTCGGCGGCTTTCTGCGCTCTGCATTGCCCTACTAGACCCTGCCCGACTATGTGGTGGCCAGCAATGGTCGCCGTGTCTCGATAGGTTGCGTCAGATTACGTTTGGTTAAGCCAGGTTGGGTTAGATTTGGTTAAGATGGCCTTGACTTTTGTGCAATAGACTGATATTCGTTGGATTTCTGCGCTCAAATGTGCTCTAGAATGTCCAGCTTGTCCCTGTAGAGGCCAGAAATAGTGGTCCCTGCTCGTTAAGTTTTGATAGTACACGTTTGGTTGGGCAAGGTTTGGTCGGCTTAGGTCATGCTATATTCGACTGTTGTGATATACGCTGCTATCTGGTGGCTCTCTGCGCTCTACTGTCGTCTAGCATATTCTGCTTGTCTCTGCGGATTCCAGCAATATTGGTCACGGCACGTTAGGTTAACCAAGGATACGTTTGGTTTTATTGCGTTTGGGTGGGTTAGCGGAGGAGAGCTTTGACTATTCCGATGCTCCCTGCTATTCGGTGGAATTCTGCACTACACTGCGAGCTGATATGTTCTGCTTGGCTCTGGGAAAGTGCAGCAATTGTACTCTCGGCGCCTTATGCTGTGTTAGGTTACGTTTGGTTGGGTGAGGATAGGTGATGCTTGCAGAGGTTGTCTTTGACTTTTGTGCTTTACACTGCTACTCCTGGGATTTCTGTGATCTGCTGTGCTGTGGTATTTGCTGCTCGGCACTGTGGAGGTCAGCAACTGTGCTGTAGGGCGGTTAGGTGGAGCCTGGCTACGTTTGGGTATGCTACGTTTGGTTAGGTTACGCTAGGACAGCTTCGACTTTCATGCTGTGCACTGTTATGAGGTGGGTTTCTACACTCTACTGTGATCCAGTTGGTTCCGCTTTGATCTGGGCAGGCCAGAAACTGTGGCCGCGGCGCCCTATGCAGGTTTAGGTTGCGTTCGGTTAGGTTAGGCTTGTTCGGGTTAAGCTGAGATATATTTCACTCTTGTGCTCTACGCTGCTACATGGTGGCTCTCTGCGCTCTACTGTGCCCCAGTATATTCTGCTTGGCTCAGGGGATGCCAGCAATAGTGGTCTCGGCGGGTTAGGTTAAGTTAGG
>NW_016908794.1:9341-19925 GCF_001483705.2 Eufriesea mexicana | reverse complement strand
TTCCTGCGCCCTACATTACTTTGCTATACCCTGCTCGACATCCGGGATGCGAACAACAATGGTTGCGGCACGTTAGGTTGTGTTAGGTTACGTTTGGTTTGGTTACTGTAGCTTTGACTTTCGTACTATACACAATTGTGCGGTGGATCCCTGCACTCCACTGTGCTCTACCCAAATATGCTAGTTCCTGGGGAGGCCAGCAATAGTGGTCGCGGCACGTCACTTCGACTGTGGCTGCGATAGGTTAGGTTAGGTTTGTTTGGGTTACGTTTGGATATCTTTGACTCTTCTGCTGTACAGTGCAATCCTATGGATTTCTGAACCCTGCTCTCCTCTAATATGTCCTGCTTGACTCTGTGGAGCGCAGCACTGAGTGGTGGCGGCACGTTAGGTACAGTTAGGCTACGTTTGCTTAGGTTACGTTAGTTTGGCTTGTGCTTGGGCAGCTTTGTCTTTCGTGTTGTCGACTGCTACTCGGTGGGATGCTGCGCTCTACATTGCTAAACTATAATCTGCGCGGGTCTGGGGATGTCAGCAATATTGGTCGCGGGACGTTATTATGACTTATGCTACGTTTGGCTATGTCATTATTTGTTAGGTTAGGAA
Organism: Eufriesea mexicana; assembly: GCF_001483705.2. Taxonomy (NCBI): domain Eukaryota; kingdom Metazoa; phylum Arthropoda; class Insecta; order Hymenoptera; family Apidae; genus Eufriesea; species Eufriesea mexicana. The sequence continues at coordinate 19,319 of NW_016908794.1, read as the reverse complement.
ACGATGTCTTTGACTTCTATGTTATACACTGCTTTTCGGCGGATTTCGACGCTTTACTGAGCTCAAATAAGTTCTGCTTGGCATTGTGTAGTCCAGCAATAGAGGTCTCGGCTCGTTAGGATTAGTTATTCCACATTTGGTTAGGTTAGGTTGGGTCAAGTTAGGTAAGTATTTCTTCCACTATTGTGCCATACACTGCTATTTTGTGGCTCTCTGCGCTCCACTGTGCCTTAGTATATACTGCTTGGCACTGTCGAGGCCAGCGATATTGGCCTCGGCACGTTAGGTTAGGTAATGTTGCGTTCGGTTGTACTACATTTGTATATGTCATGCTAGAGTAGCTTTGACTTTCCAGCTATGCACTGCTATTCGCTTGATATCTGTACACTGCATTGCTCCACTGGCATCTGCATGCCTCTGTGGCGGCCCGGAACGGTGGCCGTGGAACGTATGTTTCAGTTAGGCTACATTTGGTTATGTTAGCTTGGGAAGGGTGAGGTTGGAATGTCCTTGTGTTTTGTGCTGTACATTGCAGTGCGGAGGATTACTGCGCTCTACACTGATCTTATATGTTCTGCTTGGCTCTGGGGAGGCCAGCAATAGTTGCCTCGGCACGTTATGTTGGGATGGATAGCATTCGATCATGCTACGTTTGGTTAGGTTAGGATGGGGTAGCTTTGACTCTTGTGCTATAAAGAGTTGTTCGGTGGATTTCAGCGCTCTACTGTGCCCTAATATGTTCTCCTCGTCTCTGGTGAGAACAGCAATAGTGGTCTCGGCCAATTTTGTTGAGATAGGATACGTTTGGCTACGTTATGTAAGTTTGGTTTGGGTGCGGTTAGATCCTACTTTCGTGGTATGCGCTGCTGTTCGGTGGATTTCTACGGGCTACTGTGCTCTAATATGCTCTGCTTGGCACTGAGGAGGCCGGCAATGTTGCTTTCGGCACGTTAGGTTGATTTATGTTACGTATGGTTATGTTACGTTTGCCGTGGTTAGGGTTGGATATCTTCGACCTATCTGCTCAACACTAAGATTCCAAGGATTTCTGCTCTCTACTCTCCTATATTCCGCTCTGCCTGGCTCTGCGGAGGCCAGCTTCTCTGGTAGCGGCACGTTAGGTTGGGTTTGGTTACGTTTGGTTACGGTAGGCTTGGTTGGGTTAGGTTAGGATATCTTTGACATATGTGCTCGAGACTTACTTCCTATGGACTCCTGTGCTCTTCTGTGCTCTAGTATACTCTGCTCGAATCAGCTGATGCCAGCGTTAGTGGTCATGGCGCGATAGGTTGTGTTATGCTACGTTTGGCTAGGTAGCTGTTGGTTAGGTTAGGACAGGTTAGCTTTGACTTTTGTATCATGCACCGCTATTTTAAGGGCTTCTGTGCTCTACATTGCTCTACTGTACTCTGGTTCGCTCTGGGGATGCCTGTAATATAGGTCTCGGCTGTAATATAGGTAACTAGGTTGAGTTAGGCTACGTTTGGTTAGGCTTTGTTAGCCTGGGTTAGGTACGGATTGCTTTGACTTTCGTGGCTTCGAATGTTTTTCAGCGGTCTTCTGCACTCTACTGTGCTCTAGTGTGTTCTCTTTGACTCTGTGGAGGCCAGCAATAATGTTCGTGGCAAACTTGGTTGAGACATGTCACTTTCGGCTTGGTCAGGTTTGGACTGGTTTGGTAAGGATAGCTTTGGCTTTTGTGCCCTACAGTGCTATTAGATCGATACCTGCGCTCTGCATCTCTCTACTAGCATCCGCTTTGCTCTGGGTATGCCAGAAATAGAAGTCTCTGCCCGCTTCGTTTAGTAATTCTACGTCCTGCAAGGCTAGGTTAGGCCAGGTTAGGCTAGTATATCATTGGCTTTTGTGCTGTACACTGTTAATTGGTGGTAATTTCTGCTACCTACTGTGCTCTAGTACATTCTGCTCGGCTCTGAAGGGGCTAGTAATAGTTGTTTCGGTAAGTCAGAATGAGTTATATTACGTTTGGTTACGTTCCAGTTGGTCATGTTAGGATAGAGTAGCTTGCACTTTTGTGCTATGCACGGCTCTTCGATCGATACCTGCGCACTAAATTGCTCCACTATTCTCTGCTCGACTCCCGGGAGGCCAGCAAATGTGGTCGAGGCACATTACGTTTAGTTATTCTGCGCTCGGTTAGGCTATGTTATGACAATTTTGGTTACGACATCTTCCACTCTTTTGCTTTACGCTGGAATGCGATGGATTACTTTAAACGACTGTGCTCTTGTATATTCTGCTTGGACCTAGGGAGGTCAGCAATCGTGGTCTCGACACGACTGGATGGCATATGATACGTTTGGTTACGTTACCTTTGATCAGGATAGGATTGGGCATCTTTTACTTTTGTGCTGTACACCGCTATACGGTTGATTTCTGCGCTGTACTACGCTCAATTGTGTTCTACTTCGTTCTTGGAGTCCAGCAATAGCGACGGTGGCACGCTGGGTTGAATTACGTTACTCTTGGCTAAGTTAGGGTAGGTTATGCTTGGCTAAGATGGCTTTGACCTTTGTGCTATACACTGCTATTCGGTGGGATTCTACGCTCTACTGTGCCCTGGTATATTCCGCTTGGCTACAGTGAGGCCAGCAGTAGTGCTATCGGTTAGTTAGACTTCGATAGGTTGCATCTGGTCATATTAGTTTTGGTTGGGTTTGGTTAGGATAGCTTTGACTAATGTGCTATTCACTGTTACTCGGTGGATCTCTGCGCTCTACAATGCTGTACTGTAATCTGTTAGACTCTCGTGTGTCCAGCAGTAGTGGTCGCCGCTCGTAGGTTTTGTTAGGTTACGTTCTGATATGTTACGATTGGTCAGGTTAGGAGAGGACTGCTTTGAGTTTAGTGCTATAGTCTGCTATTAGGTAGTTACCTGTCCCCTAGAGTGCTTTAGTAATTTCTGTAATTTTTAGTAATTTTTTAAATTTTTAGAGTGCTGGGAAGCCGAGCCATGGTGATCTGTTCACGTTATGTGTGGTCAGGATGCGCCAGGTTAAAATGGGTTAGGCTCAGTTTGATGAGGATAGCTCTAGCTTTCGTGCCGTACGCTGCTTTTCAGGGGATTTCTTCGCTCTACTGTGCTTAGAATATCCTGCTTGGCTCTGGGGTAGGCAACAATAGCGGTCCCTGCACGTTAGGTTGAGTCAGGCTATGCTTGGTTTTGTTCTGTTGGTTTGGGTTAGGCTTGGCTAGCACTGACATATCGCATATACACTGCGATTCTATGGATTTCTGCGCCCTACAATTCACTAATGTGCTCTGCTTGAATCTGGGGAGGCCAGTAGACGTGATCGCGGAGCGTTAGGTTGAGTTTGGTTACGTTTGACTATGTTACGTTTGGTTTGGTTTGGAGAGGGTTGCTTTGACTTTAATGTTGTAGTCTGCTATTAGGGGGACTGCTGAGTTGTACAGCGCTGTAATATTTCTGGCATGGCTCTGGGAAGGACACAAATAGCGGTCTGGGCACGTTGTGCTTAGTCAGGTACGTTCGGTTATGTTGGATTACGCTATGTTTGGAAGGTATAGCTTTAACTTTCATGCTGCACACTGATGATAGGTGGATTTCTGCGCTCCATAGTGCTCTAATATGACCTGCTTGTCTCTGGGGAGGGCAGCGATAGTGGCCCAGGCACGATACTCTGAGTTACGCTTGGTTTGTTTAGGTTACGTTTGTACGAGTTACTTACGAGTAGCTCCGGCTTTCTTGGCATAGACTGCTTTTCGATGGATTTCTACGTTCTACTGCGTTCTACTATACACGGCTCTGCTATGGGGAGGACAGTAATTGTGGTCTCGTCGCGTAAGGTTAAGTTTGGTTACGTTTGGTTAGGCTATGATTGTTTGAATTAGGTCTGGATAGTTTTGACTTTCTTGGCATAGACTGTTATTCGATGGATTTCTGCGCTCCACTGTGCTCTACTATAATCGGATCGAATCTGGGGATGACAGTAATTGTTGTCACGTCACGTAAGATTGAGTTTGGTTGCATTTGGTTAGGCTATGTTTGCTTGGGTTTGGTCTGGATAGCACTGACTTTCTTAGCACAGGCTGTTATTCGGTGGATTTCTGTGCTCTAGTTTTCTCTACTATACTCTGCTCGACTCTGGGGAGGCCAGAAATAGCGGTCTTGGCTCGTTAGGTTTAGTTAGTCCACGTTTGTTTATGTTACGTTTGGACAGGTTAGGGTGGGACAAATTTGACTTTTCTGCTACACCCTGCTATTTGGTGGCTCTCTGCGCTCTACTGTGCTCTAGTGTATTCTGCTTTGCTCTGGGGATTCCAGGAATAGTGGTCTCGACACTTTCGGTTAAGTTAAGGTACGTTTGATTATGTCACGTTTGGATAGGTTAGGTCAGATTTGCTTTGACTCTTGAGCTGTGCACTGCTATTCGGGGGATTTCTGCGCTCTACATTGCTCCGCAGCAGTCTGCTGGACTCTGAGGAGGCCAGCAATGGTGGCCGTGGCACGAAAGTTTGAGTCAGGTTACGTTCGTTCATGTTACGCTCGGTCAGGGTAGGAGAGGATAGCTTCGACCTTTGTGACTGACACTGCCATTCGCTGGATTTCAGCGCCCTACTGTGCTCTTATATGCTCCGCTCGGCTCTGTGGAGGCCAGCAATAGTGGTCTCGGCACGTTAGGTTGAGCTATAGTACGCTTGGCTCTGTAATGTTAGTTAGGGTTAGGCTTGGATAGCATTGTCTTTCTTGGCATAGACTGTTATTCGTTGGATTTCTGCGCTCTACAGTGCTCTACTCTACTCTGCTGGATTCTGGGGTGGCCAGTAGTAGTGGTCCCGGCACTTTAGTTAGTTTTGGCTTACGCCCGGTTATATTGCGTTTGGTCAGGGCAGGAAGGTATAGCATTGACTTTTGTGCCATATACAGCTATTCGGTGGACTCCTGCGCTATAATATGCTCTAATGCCCTCTGCTTAGCTCTGGGGTTGCCAGCAATAATGGTCGCTGCACTTTAGGTTGAGTTAGGCTACGTTTGGTTATGTTTCGGTTGGTTAGGCTAGGGGAGGGTAGCTTCGACTTTTATGCTATACACTGCGATTCTGCAGATTTCTGCACTTTACCGTGCTCTACTATGCTCAGTCTGGCTCTGGGAAAGACAGCAATATTAGTGTCGGCATATTATGTTTTGTTATGCTAGGTTTGGCAGGGCTTCGTCGTGATGGCTTTGACTTCTGTGATATGCACTCCTGTCCGTTTTATATCTGCGCTCCGCTGTGCTCTGGTATGTTCTGCTTGGCACTGAGGAGGCCAGAAATAGTGGTCCCGGCTCAATGGGTTTAGTTAGTCCACGTTTGGGTAAGTTAGGTTAGGTCACGTTAGGTTAGGATACATTTGACTGTTGTACTATACTCTGCTATTTAGTGGCTCCCTGCGTTCTGCAGTGCTCTAGTATACTCTGCTTGGCAATGGCGTTACCAGCAATAGTGCTATGGACACGTTAGGTTAATATAGGACACGTTTGGTTTTATTACGTTTGGACTGGATAGGATAGGGTATACTTGACTTTTGCTCTGTACACTGCCATTCTCTACAGAGATGTAATATTCTTTGCTTTGCTCTGGAGAGGCCGCGAATATAGGCCGCTGCGCCATATGTAGAGTTAGGTTACGTTTAGTTAGGTTACGTTTGTCTGGGTTTGGATAGGATATCTTTGACTTTTGCGCTATACGTCGCTATTCGGTTGATTCCTGCCTTCTACATTAATCTGCTATACTCGGCTTCGCTCCCGTGAGGCCAGAATTAACGGTCGTGGCATGTCAGGATGAGACACGTTACGTGTGTTTATGATAGGTTAGGAAATGTTTGGTTAGTATAGGTTTGTCTTTCGCCTCATACGCTGCTGTTCGTTGGATTTCTGCCCTCTACATTGCTCTAACATGTTCTGCTTGTCTCTTGGGTGGTCGGTAATAGTGGTCTAGCTACGTTAGGTTGAGTTATGTTACGTTTGGCTTGGTTACGTTTATTTGTGCTAGGTTTGGATAGCGCAGACTTTCTCGGCATAGACTGTTATTCGGTGGATTTATGTGCTCTACCGTGCACTACTGTACTCCGCCCGGATCTGTGGAGGCCAGCGATAGAGACCGCAGGGCGGTAGGTTGGATTTGGTTACGTTCGGTTATGTTAGGTTTGTCCGGGTTAGGTTTGGAAATCTTTGACTTCTGTGATATAAACTGGAGTGCGGCCGCTGCGTGGCTCTGGGGAAGCCGGTAATAGTTGTCTCGGCACAAAAGGTCGAGATAGGTTATATTTGGATATGTTACGTTTGCCTTGGTTAGGAGTGGATAGTTTCGACTTTTCTGCTGTACATTGCAATTATATGGATTTCTTAGCTCCACTCTCCTCTAATGTGCTCTGCCTTCCACCGTGTAGCCCAGCAATAGTGGCTTCGGCGCGTTTGGTTGAGATAGGTTCGTTTGGGTAGGTTACGCTTATTTGGGTTAGGCTTGGGTAGCTTAGACTTTCTTGGCTTAGACTGATATTCGGTGGATTCCTGCGCTCTGCTGGGCTCCAATATACTCCGCCTGGCCCTGCGGATGACAATAATAGTGGTCCCGGCACGTTAGGTTACGTTTCATTGGGTTAGGTTTGGATAGCTTTGACTTTTGCTCCATACACTGCTACTCGGTGGATGTCTGCGCTCTACTCTTCTCCAAAATGTTCTGCTTGGACATGGAGATGCCAGCAACGGTGGTCTAGGCTCGTTGGGTTCGATTAGCTTACGTTCGGTTATGTCACGTTTCGTTTGGTTAGGATAGGATAACTTTAACTTTTGTACTGTGCACCGCCTTCCGGTGGCATTTTTCACTCTACGTTGCACCGCCATGCTCCGCCCGACTCCGGGGAGGCCAGCAAATGAGGTCGTTGCACGACAGGTTGAGTTGCTTAACGTGTGGTTGGGTTGAGTAAGGAGATGGTAGCTTTGACTTTTCCGCCATACACTGCAATTCGGTGAATTTCTGCGCTCTAGTGTGCCGTAGTATGATCTGCTCGGCTCTGGGGAGGAACGCTATAGTGATCTCTGTATCTTACGATGAGTTATGTTACGTATAGTTGGTTTAGGTTGGGTCAGAATAGGTTAGGTTATCTATACTTCCTTGCTTTGCAATGCTTCGCCGCGGATTTCAGTGATCTACTCTGCTCTAGTATACTCTGCTTGTCTCTGGTGGGCTCAGCGGTATTTGTGTATGACGGTTAGGTGGAGTTAGATTACGTCTGGCTATGTTACTATTGGTTAGGTTAGGAGAGGGTAGCTCCGACTTGTGTGCTATGCACTGCTATTCGGGGAATTTCTGAGTTTCACTATGATCAGATACGCTTAGCTTGGCTGTGTGAACGTCAGCAATAGTTGTCTCAGTATCTTATGCTTTGTCAGGATACGTTTGGGTTGGTATGGTTTGTACATACTAAGTTCGGTTATCTCTACTTTTGTGCTTTACACTGCATCGACGCGGATTTCTGCGATCTGCTGCGCTCAAGTATATTCTGCTTGTCTCTAGGGAGTCCAGCAACAGTGCTCTCGGCACGTCAGGTTAGGTTATGTTACATTTGTTAGTATTACGTTTGGATACGTCAAGAAGGGATAGAGTATTCTTTGATGCTATACACTGCTATTCGGTGGATTTCTGCGCCCTACTGAGATATGGTATACTCTGCTTGGCTCTGTGGAGGCCAGAATCAGTGGCCGCGGCGCGTCATGTTAACTTAGGTTACGTTAGCTTAGGTTAGGTTTGTTTGGGTTAGGATAGGATCGCTTTGACCTTTGTGCTATACACTGCTGCCCCGTGAAATTCTGCTATCTACTTTTCTCCAACATTTCTTGCTTGGCCCTGGGGAGCCCAGCATAAGTGTTCTCGGCTCGTTGGTTTGAAGTAGATTACATTTGCTTAGGCTTGGTTAAGTTTGGTTCGGTCAGGATAGCTTTGACTTTCGTACAACTCACTGTTATTAGGCGGTTTGTTGCGCGCTACTGTGCTCTACTGCATCCTGCATGACCATGGAGATGGCAGGGATAGCGGTCGCGGCACGTTATGTCGAGTTAGACTACGTTTGGTTAGTTTATTTTAGTCTGGGTTTGGTCTGGTTTGTTCTGACTTTTCTGCTACACACTGCGATTCTATGGATTTCTTCTCCGTACTGCGGTCTCGCATGTTCTGCTTGGCCCTGGCGAGGCCAACAATGGTGGCTTCTTCGCGTTATGCTCTGTCAGGTTACTTTTACTTAGGCTACGTTAGGTCAGGTTATGCTTGGTTATATTCGACTTTTGTGCTATAAACTTCAGTGCGGAAGATTTCTGCACTCTATTCTGCTCTAATAGATTCTGCCCTGGCGAGGCGAGAAATAGTGGTCTTGAAACGTTAGCAAGAAGTACGTTTCGTTTGGTTATCTTACGTTTAGATATGTTAGGATGGTATAGCTTGGGCTTTTAGGATATCCACTGCAATTCGGTGGATTTGTGCTCTCTACATTGTTCAAACTTGCTCTGCCTGGAACCGCGGATGCCAGCAATACTGGTCTCTGCGCGTTAGATTGAGTTATGTTAGGGTTGGTTGCGTTACGTTTGGTTTGCTTAGGAGAGGATAGCTTTGACTTTTGTGCTATACACTGCTGTTTGGTGGATTTCTGCGCTCCACTGTGATCTGACTTGTTCAGCTTGGCTCTGGCAAAGGCAGCAATAGTGGTCTTGGAACGTTATGCTTGGATAGGCTACGTTTGGTTGGGTTAGGTTAGGTCAGGTCAGGTTAGGGCATCTTTGACTTTTGTGCTTTACACGGCAACGCGGCTTATTTCTTAGCTCTACTCTGCTCTGGTATATTCTGACTGGCTCTGTAGTGGACAGCAATAGTGGTCGAGGCTGGTTACGTTGAGATAGGTTGCGTTAAGTTATGTAATATTTGGTTAGGGTATGCCTGGATAACTTTGGCTTTTGTGCTATAAGCAGCTATTTAGTTGATATCTGCTCACCGTCCTGATTTAATATGCTCTGATTGCTCTGTCGAGGCTAGAAATAGTGGTCGCAGCACTTTGGGCTGTGATAGGTTACGTTTGGTTATGTTAGGCTCGGTTGAGTTAGGTTAGGATAGCTATGACTTTCGTGCTCTCCAAAGCTATTCTGTGGACTTCTGGGCTCCAGTGTGCTCTACTATACTCTGCTCGACCCTGGGGAGGCCAGTAATAGTGGTCTTGGCGCATTAGGTTGAGATAGGCCATGTTTGGACATGTCACGTTTGGATAGTTTAGGATAGGGTAGCTTTGACTCTTGCATCTTACACTGCCATTCGGTGTCTTGCCGCGCACTATTGTGCACTAATATTCTCTGCTCGGCTCTGAGGAAGCCAGCAGTTGTCGTTTCGGCACGCTAGGTTGAGCTATGCTACTTTTGGCTGTATTACATTTGGATGGATTAGGCGAGGATTGCTTTGACTTTCGTGCTGTGCACTGCTATTCGGTGGGTTTCTGCTCTCTATATTGCTCTAATATATTCTGCTGGGCTATGATGTGGTCAGTAATAGTCGTCCCGCCACGTGAGTTTCGTTTAGGCTACGCTTGGCTATGTTACGTTTGGCCAGGTAGGAGAGGTTAGCACTGACTTTGGTGCTATATACTGCCTCTCGGAGGACTCCTGCACTATACTGTGCTCTAACATGCTCTGCCTGTCTCTGGGAAGGCCGGCGATGTTGGTCTCAGCACGTTAGTTCGAGTAGGGTTACGTCTGATTATGTTAGACTAGTTTGTGTCTGGTTAGGATACCTTCGACTTCTCCGCCGTGAACTGCTATTCGGTGGATTTCTGCGCTCTATTGCGCTCTAGTACGTTCTGCACGGCAGTGGAGAAGACGAAAATTGTGGTCTCGACTCGTTTAGTTCAGTTAGTTCATGTTCGGCTACGTTAGGTTAGGACACGTTAGGTGACGCTATACGGTGCTACTTGCTCGCTCTC
>NW_016908794.1:0-2616 GCF_001483705.2 Eufriesea mexicana | reverse complement strand
ATATTCGGTGGATTCCTGCGCTCTGCTGGGCTCCAATATACTCCGCCTGGCCCTGCGGATGACAATAATAGTGGTCCCGGCACGTTAGGTTACGTTTCATTGGGTTAGGTTTGGATAGCTTTGACTTTTGCTCCATACACTGCTACTCGGTGGATGTCTGCGCTCTACTCTTCTCCAAAATGTTCTGCTTGGACATGGAGATGCCAGCAACGGTGGTCTAGGCTCGTTGGGTTCGATTAGCTTACGTTCGGTTATGTCACGTTTCGTTTGGTTAGGATAGGATAACTTTAACTTTTGTACTGTGCACCGCCTTCCGGTGGCATTTTTCACTCTACGTTGCACCGCCATGCTCCGCCCGACTCCGGGGAGGCCAGCAAATGAGGTCGTTGCACGACAGGTTGAGTTGCTTAACGTGTGGTTGGGTTGAGTAAGGAGATGGTAGCTTTGACTTTTCCGCCATACACTGCAATTCGGTGAATTTCTGCGCTCTAGTGTGCCGTAGTATGATCTGCTCGGCTCTGGGGAGGAACGCTATAGTGGTCTCTGTATCTTACGATGAGTTATGTTACGTATAGTTGGTTTAGGTTGGGTCAGAATAGGTTAGGTTATCTATACTTCCTTGCTTTGCAATGCTTCGCCGCGGATTTCAGTGATCTACTCTGCTCTAGTATACTCTGCTTGTCTCTGGTGGGCTCAGCGGTATTTGTGTATGACGGTTAGGTGGAGTTAGATTACGTCTGGCTATGTTACTATTGGTTAGGTTAGGAGAGGGTAGCTCCGACTTGTGTGCTATGCACTGCTATTCGGGGAATTTCTGAGTTTCACTATGATCAGATACGCTTAGCTTGGCTGTGTGAACGTCAGCAATAGTTGTCTCAGTATCTTATGCTTTGTCAGGATACGTTTGGGTTGGTATGGTTTGTACATACTAAGTTCGGTTATCTCTACTTTTGTGCTTTACACTGCATCGACGCGGATTTCTGCGATCTGCTGCGCTCAAGTATATTCTGCTTGTCTCTAGGGAGTCCAGCAACAGTGCTCTCGGCACGTCAGGTTAGGTTATGTTACATTTGTTAGTATTACGTTTGGATACGTCAAGAAGGGATAGAGTATTCTTTGATGCTATACACTGCTATTCGGTGGATTTCTGCGCCCTACTGAGATATGGTATACTCTGCTTGGCTCTGTGGAGGCCAGAATCAGTGGCCGCGGCGCGTCATGTTAACTTAGGTTACGTTAGCTTAGGTTAGGTTTGTTTGGGTTAGGATAGGATCGCTTTGACCTTTGTGCTATACACTGCTGCCCCGTGAAATTCTGCTATCTACTTTTCTCCAACATTTCTTGCTTGGCCCTGGGGAGCCCAGCATAAGTGTTCTCGGCTCGTTGGTTTGAAGTAGATTACATTTGCTTAGGCTTGGTTAAGTTTGGTTCGGTCAGGATAGCTTTGACTTTCGTACAACTCACTGTTATTAGGCGGTTTGTTGCGCGCTACTGTGCTCTACTGCATCCTGCATGACCATGGAGATGGCAGGGATAGCGGTCGCGGCACGTTATGTCGAGTTAGACTACGTTTGGTTAGTTTATTTTAGTCTGGGTTTGGTCTGGTTTGTTCTGACTTTTCTGCTACACACTGCGATTCTATGGATTTCTTCTCCGTACTGCGGTCTCGCATGTTCTGCTTGGCCCTGGCGAGGCCAACAATGGTGGCTTCTTCGCGTTATGCTCTGTCAGGTTACTTTTACTTAGGCTACGTTAGGTCAGGTTATGCTTGGTTATATTCGACTTTTGTGCTATAAACTTCAGTGCGGAAGATTTCTGCACTCTATTCTGCTCTAATAGATTCTGCCCTGGCGAGGCGAGAAATAGTGGTCTTGAAACGTTAGCAAGAAGTACGTTTCGTTTGGTTATCTTACGTTTAGATATGTTAGGATGGTATAGCTTGGGCTTTTAGGATATCCACTGCAATTCGGTGGATTTGTGCTCTCTACATTGTTCAAACTTGCTCTGCCTGGAACCGCGGATGCCAGCAATACTGGTCTCTGCGCGTTAGATTGAGTTATGTTAGGGTTGGTTGCGTTACGTTTGGTTTGCTTAGGAGAGGATAGCTTTGACTTTTGTGCTATACACTGCTGTTTGGTGGATTTCTGCGCTCCACTGTGATCTGACTTGTTCAGCTTGGCTCTGGCAAAGGCAGCAATAGTGGTCTTGGAACGTTATGCTTGGATAGGCTACGTTTGGTTGGGTTAGGTTAGGTCAGGTCAGGTTAGGGCATCTTTGACTTTTGTGCTTTACACGGCAACGCGGCTTATTTCTTAGCTCTACTCTGCTCTGGTATATTCTGACTGGCTCTGTAGTGGACAGCAATAGTGGTCGAGGCTGGTTACGTTGAGATAGGTTGCGTTAAGTTATGTAATATTTGGTTAGGGTAGGCTTGGATAACTTTGGCCTTTGTGCTATAAGCAGCTATTTAGTTGATATCTGCTCACCGTCCTAATTTAATATGCTCTGATTGCTCTGTCGAGGCTAGAAATAGTGGTCGCAGCACTTTAGGCAGTGATAGGTTACGTTTGGTTATGTTAGGCTCGGTTGAGTTAGGTTAGGATAGCTATGACTTTC
>NW_016908793.1:0-936 GCF_001483705.2 Eufriesea mexicana | reverse complement strand
ATTCGAAAATGTCAATAAAATTGAATTTTCCAGGCAGATTCTGTTGATCTGCAATGGCCATAGCACGCCTATAGAATATTTCCTTCTTATTCATGCAAGGAGATTTGCTCACCACAATATTATCCGTAAAAGTCAATAAAAATGAATGTTCCGGGCAGGTTCTGTAGCATTACAATGGCTATAGCACGTCAATAGAATATTTCCTCCTTATTTATGCAAGAAAGCTAGCTCACCGCGATATTATTCGAGAATGTCAATAAAATTGAGTTCTTCAGCCAGATTCTATTGCACCGCCATGGCCATAGAACGCCAGTAGAATATTTCCCCCTTATTTTTGCGAGGAGCTTAGCTCACCAAAATATTATCCGAAAAGGTCAATAAAAATGAATATTCCGGACAGGCTCTATAGCATTACAATGGTTACAGCACATCAATAGAGAATTTCCTCCTTATTAATGCAAGAATGTTAGCTCCCCACGATATTTGTCGAAAATGTCAATAAAATTGTATTTTCCATCCAGATTAAATGTCATTGCAATGGTTAAAGCACGCTAATATAATCTTTCCTCCTTATTTATGCAAGAAAGCTAGCTCACCACGATATTAGTCGAACTTGCCAATATAATTATATTTTCCAGCCAGATTCTGTAGCACTGCAGTGGCTATAGCACGCCAATGGAATTTTTCCTACTTATTGATGCAAAGAAGGCATCTCACCACGATACTAGTCGAAAATGTGAGTAAAATTGTACTTCCCATGCAGACTCTATAGCATTGCAAAGGCTATTGCACGCCAATAGAATCTTCCCTCCATATCTATGCAACGAAGATAGCGCACCACGATATTATTTGAAAATGTAAATAAAATTGAATTTTCCAGGCAGACGCAATTACACTCCAATGGCCATAGCACGCCAATAGAATCTTTCCTCCTTA
>NW_016908792.1:0-300 GCF_001483705.2 Eufriesea mexicana | reverse complement strand
CTCTCGTGAGTCCAGCAATAGTGGTTGTGGCACGTAAGTTTGGGTTACGTAACGTCCGCTTATGTTACATTTAGTTAGGTTTGGACAGGATAGCTTTGAGCTTTGCGCAATACACTGCAATTCATAGGATTCCTGCGGCCCTCGTTGCTCCTCTTTACGCTACTCTACTCTGGAGAGGCCAGCAGTGGCGATCCTGGCACGACAGGTATTGTTTTGTTACGTTATGTTTTGTTAGAATAGAATAGGCTCGGTCAGGTTGGCTTTGACTCTTGTGCATTACAATGCTACTTGGTGGCTTTC
>NW_016908791.1:0-525 GCF_001483705.2 Eufriesea mexicana | reverse complement strand
TTGATGTCTGTATGGATGGCTGGACGTATGAGTGGATGGATGTATGGATCGATGGATGTATGGGTGTATGTATGGATGAATGTATGTATGTATGTATTTTTGTATGCATGTATGGATGTATGGACTATTGGATGTGTGGGTGTATGAATGTATGGGTGGATGTATGGATGTAAGAATATATGGATGTACGGAGGCATGGATGTGTGGATGTGTGGGTGGTCGAATGGATGGGTTTATGGACGGAAGAATGGATGTATGTATGGATGCTTGATGATGCTTGAATGGATGAATGTATGGATGTATGCATGGATGTATGCATGGATGTATGGATGGATGTATGGATGCATTTACGAATGTATATATGGATGTATGTGTGGATGAGTGTTTGGGGGTATGCATGGATGTATGGATGTAAGCATGTATGGATGTATACTTGTATGGATGTATGGATGTATGGATGTGTGGACGTACGGATGTACGAATATCTGGATGTACGGGTATATGGTTGTATGGATGGATGTATGT
>NW_016908790.1:118626-169299 GCF_001483705.2 Eufriesea mexicana | reverse complement strand
GACGCCCCGCGGCCACGCAGCGTGCGGTAGAGCACAGTAGAGCGCACAAGCCCACAGAATAACACGGTATAACACGAAAGTCAAAGCTATCCCAACCCATCGCGTACAAACGTAACCTAACAAACCGCATCGTATCCCCAGGTAACATGAAGGGACAATTAGTACAGCTCACCCAAGAGCAGAGCAGATTACGGTAGAGCAATGTACAGCGTAGAAATCCACCGAAGGGCAGAGCGCAGAACGAAGGTGAAGGATAACCTGACCAAACCTGACCTAAACTAGAATAACCATACACAACGTAATATAACCGAGCGTGACGCTACAACAATTGCTAGCGTCCCCAGAGACAAGCAGAATATGAAAGAGCACAGTAGAGTCCAGGAGTCCATAGCGGAGCAGTTCTGAGCACGAGAGTCAAAGCTATCCTAACCTAATTCATAGCAGCCTGACCCGAACAAATGTAATCTGACTCGACCTAACGTGCCGAGACCACTGTCGCTGGCCGCCTCAGAGGCAAGCAGATCATATTAGAGCACAGCAGAGGGCACAAATCCACCGAATAGCAGTATGTAGCGCAGAAGTCGATGCTCTCCTCTCCTACCCTAACCAAACGTGACATAGCCGAACGTAGCAAATATCTAACTAACGGGCCGAGACCACTGTTACTGGCCTTCGCAGAGTCGAGCACAGTGGAGCAATGTAGAGCGTATAGATACGACGAATAGCAGTGTATAGCATTAAAGTCGCAGCTATCTAGTCCTAACCAGTCCAAATGTAATATGATCAAACGCAATAAAACTTAACCTAACGTGCCGAGACCACTGCTGCTTGATTCTCCGTTGCCAAGCAGAATATAATAGGGCACAGCAGAGAGCAGAATGCCTCCAAAGAGCGGAGAGTAACACAAACGCCAAAGAAACCCTAGCCTTACGTGTCCTAACGTAACCAAACCAAGCGCACACTAACATAGCCTAACGAGACGAGACCGTTTTTGCTCTCCTCCACAGTGCAATGCAGAACATACCAGAGCACGGTAGAGCACAGAAATCCACAGCGTTGCAGTATAAGGCACAAAAGTCACTGATACGCTAACCCAACGTGACCTAACCTAACTGAACCAAGCGTAGCCAAACTCCACGTAACTTGCCGATACCGCTATTCCCGGCCCTCCCAGAGACAAGCTGAATATATTAGAGCACAGTAGAGTGCAGAAAGCCGCCGAAAAGCATTGTTTAGCGCGAAAGTGATAGCCATCCTCTGCTAAGATAACCAGTCGTAACGTAACCGAATGTAACCTAACTCAACCTATCGTGCCGAGACCAACATTACTGACCCCCCCCCAGAGTCGAGCTGATTATGGCAGAGCAATGTAGAGCGTAGTAACCCGCAAAGCATGAGTGTGTGCCCCAAAAATGAAGGATAATGTGACCAAACCTAACCTAACAAATCCTATCCAAACCTAACATAACGAAACCTAACGTGCCGCGACCACTATTGCTGGCGTCCGCGGAGACAATCAGAATATGGTAGAGTACAGCAGAGCAGAAGTCCATAGGATAGTTGTGTTGAGCACAAGGATCGAAGCCGTCCTAACCTGACCCAACGTGACCGGACCTAACCATGCGTAACCATGCTCAACCTAACCTGCCGCGTCCAGTATTGCTGACCTCCACAGAGTCTCGCAGGTCGTATTAGTGGAGATAAGAGAGCAGGAATCCATAGAATCGCAGTGTACAGCAGAAAAGTCGAAGCTATCTTTACCTGACCAAAACATACATAACGTAACCAGACGTACCATACCCCAACCTAGCTCATACTAACGTGTCTATACCACTATTGCTGCCCCCCCCCTTCAGCCAAGCAGAATATACTAAAGAGCCGTAGAGCGCAGAAATCCGCCGCACTGCAGTGTAAAGCAGAAACGTCAAAGATATCATAACCCAACTTCATGTAGCCTAACCCAGCTAAACGTAGCCTGACACAACAAAACGTGCCGAGACACCTATTTCTGTTCTCCACTGTGCCAAGCAGAATGTTGTAGAGTACAGTGGATCACAGGAATCCAACGAGTAGCATTGTGCAGCACAAAATTCGAAGTATCATCCCAAACCTAACCAAGCGTAACGTATCCAAACGTAGCCCAATTCATCCCAACATGACCGGACAGCTATTGACGACTTCCACAGAGACCTGTGAGGTATACCAGAGCACAGTAGTTCGCAGAATTCCTCTGCATTGGAATGGATAGCACAAAAGTTGAAGATATCCCAACATAACCTGGCCCAATCTAACCTAACCAGACGTAGCGAAACACTACCTAACGTGCCGTGACCGCTATTGCTGGCCGCCCCAGAGCCAAGCAAGACTTACTAGAGCACAGTAGAGCGCAGAAGTCCACAGAATAGCAGCGCACAACGCAAAAGTTAAAGCTATCCTGACCAAACATTGTCCAACCCAAACTAACCGAACGTAACCCGACTCAACATAACGTGCCGCGACCACTACTGCT
Organism: Eufriesea mexicana; assembly: GCF_001483705.2. Lineage (NCBI taxonomy): Eukaryota > Metazoa > Arthropoda > Insecta > Hymenoptera > Apidae > Eufriesea > Eufriesea mexicana. Next base: position 166,790 of record NW_016908790.1, on the reverse strand, counting down.
GGCCTTCTCAGAGCCAAGTCGAGCACGATAGATGAGAGTAGTACTCAGAAATCCATATAATAGCAGTGTACATAACAAAAGTCAAAGCTACAGGAGCCTAACCCAAATTAACGTAACATAATCGAACATAGCCTGACCCTACCTAACGTGCCGAGACAGCTATTGTTGCCCACCCCATAGCCAAGCAGGACAAATAGAGCACCGCAGAGCGCAGGAATTCGCCGAAAAGCAGCGTACAGCGCATAAGTTAATTATAACCTGACCAAGCATTGCCTAACCCAAACTAACCGAACGTTACCTGTCTCAACGTAACGTGCAGAGCCCACTATTGCTGGCCTTCGCAGAGACAAGCTGAAAGCCTTAGAGCACTGTAAATCACAGAAATCCACCTAATAGCAGACTATAGCACTAGAGTCGAAGCTATCATCTCCTAACATAACCAACCGCAACATAACCCAACCTTACGTGCCGCGACCACTATTGCCGTCCTCCCCAGAGTCAAGCGGAGCATACTAGTGGAGAGTAGCACACAGAGATCTATATAATCGCCTTGTATATCAGAAAAGTCGAAGATACCCAGGCCTAACCCAAACCAACGCATAAAAGCCAAACATAGCCTGACTTAACGTAACGTGACGAGACCGCTATTGCAGCCCCCGCCGGAGCCAAGCAGGTCACACTAGAGCACAATAGAGCGTAGAAATCAACCGAAGAGCAGCCTACAGGACAAAAATTGAAGCCATCCTGACGTAATATAACCTGACCCAACCTCACCGAACGTAACCAGAATCAACGCAACGTGCCGAGATCAATGTTCCTGGCCTCCCCATGGACAAACTGATAACATTTAAGCACCTCTGGTAGCAGATATCCACCTAATAGCAGACTGCAACAGTCAAGAAGGAGCCATTCCCTCCTAACCAAACTTACTGTAACATGGCCAAACAAATCTAACCTAACCAAACGTAACCTAACACAACATAACTCGCAGCGGCCACTATTACTGGCATACGCAGATCAAAGCTGGGAATATTTGTTCGCAGTTGAGAGCAGAAGTCCACCGAATTGTACTGTATAGCGCAAAAGTCAAAGCTAACATTTCCTAACCTAACAAAGCGTGACCTAACCAAACTCAGCGTAACTCAAACATACATGCCAAAGCCACTATTGCCGATCTCTCCGGTGCCAAGCGGATCATATTAGCGCACAGTAGAGCGCAGAATTCTGACGAACAGAAGTGTGTAGCGCAAAAGTCGAAGCTAGGCTCTCCTAACCTACCAAAAAGTAACGTAACCGCACGAAACGCAACTACTCCTAACGTTCCGAGGCCACTACTGCTGCCCTCCTCAGAGCCAAACAGAACATATTAGAGGAGAGTAGGGCGCAGAAGTCCATATGATCGCAGTGCATAACACAATAGCCGAAATCCCCCTATCATAACATAGCCAAACGTAACATAACCGAACGTGGCTTAGCCCAACCTAAAGCGCCGAGGACACTGTCGCTGGCATCCCCAGGACCAAGCAGAATATACTAGGGCACAGTAGAGCGCAGTAATCCAACGCAATGCAGTGTGTAGCGGATGAGCCATAGATATCCTAACATAAGCTGCCCTAACCCAACGTATCCTAACTAAACGTAACGTGACGGCAATATAATTGCTGGACCGCCAGAGCCAATCAGAGCATATTAGAGCAATGTAGAGCGCAGGGAGCCATCGAATAGCTGTGTATAGCATAAAAGTCGAAGCTATCCTATCCTAAACTAACCAAACTTAGCATAACCAAACATTAAATATCTCAACCTAACATGACGAGACCACTATTGTTGGCCTGCCTATAGCCAAGCACAACAAACTACAGCACAGTATGGCGCAGATGTCCGCCGAACAACATTTCATGCCACGAAAGTCAAAGTAATCAGGAGCTATCCCAAACTAGTGTAACATAGCCAAACGTAACCTAACTAAACCTAAGGGGCCGCGACAACCATTGCTGGCTTCCCCAGAGCCGAGCACAGTGTAGTAGATCTCAGTAGAGCGCAAGGAACCACCGAATAGCAGTGTACAGCACAAAAGTCAAAGCCAATCTAACCAAACTTAACCGACCCTTACAGATCTGAACGTAACATGACTCAAGCAAATGCGCCACGGACACTATTGCTGGTCTCCGCATACAAAAGCGGATGCTAGAGGAGCAACATAGAGAGCAGACATCGACCGAATGGCAGCGTATAGCACATAATGCAAAGTCATAGCTACCAAACTTAACCCAACCTTGCAAAACCGAACCAGGACCACTATTGCTGGCCTCCACAAGGACAAGCAGATGCTTGTAGAGCAACGCAGTGCACAGATTTCGACTGAATATCAGTGTATAGCACATGGGTCGAAGCTACACTATCCAAACCTATCCGAACGTAGCCATGCAACGCGTAACCTGACTCAACCTTGCGTGCCGAGACCGCCATTGCTGGCCACCCCAGATCCAAGCAGTACATACTAGAGCACAGTAGAGCGCAGAAGTTCGCGGCATAGCAGTGCATAGCACATAAGTCAAAGCTATCCGATCCTTGCCTAACTAAACGTATCGTAACAAAACGTAGCCAAACTCTTCCTAACGTGCCAAGACTTCAATCGCGGCCCTCCTCGCACCCAAGGAGATCACGTTAGAGAAGAGTATATCGCAGAAGTGCATAGAATCCCAGTGCATAACACAGAAGTCGTAAGTGAACTATCCTATCATAGCCAAACGTAACACAACCGAACTTAGCATAATTAAACCTAAGGCGGCGAGACCACCCTTGCTTGACACCCCAGAACGAAGCTGAATATACTGGAATGCTGTAGAGCGCAGTAATCCACCGCACTGCAGTGTGTAGCACAAAAGTCAAAGATATCCTAACCTAGCCTGTCCCCACGTAGCCGAACAAAGCGAATACTATCAAAACATAACGTGCCAAGGATAGTATTGCTGGCATCGACACAGACAAGCAGGGCATATTAGAGCAATATAGAGCGCCGAAATCCGCGAAATAGCGGTGTATACCACGAAAGTCAAAGCTATCCAAACCAAACCCAAGCTAACATAACCTAACCATACGTAGCATAACTCAACATGATGCGCCTGGAAAGCTGGAACTGGCATCCCCAGAGACGAACGGAGAATAGTAGAGCGATGTAGACGGAAGCAATGCAGCGAGTTGCCGTGTATAGCACAAACGCCAAAGCCATCCTCCCCTAACCTAGCCAATCGCAACATACACAAGCTTAACATAACAAAACCCAATGACCAGCGAATACTATTGCTGGCCTCCTCAGAGTAGAGCATAGTAGAGTAGAGCACAGTAGGGCTCAGTAATCCACCGATCAGCAGTCTTTGCCACGAAAGTCAAAGCTATCCGACCCTAACACAAACCAGCATTCCTTAACCAAACGCAACATAAAAAAACCTAACGTGCCGGCACCAGTATTGCTGGCTGCCCCAGGCCCAAGCAAAGCATACTAGTGCACAGAATAGCGCAGAAGTTAGCCAAATAGCAGTATACATCACAAGGTCTGAGCAGTCCTATCCTAACATAACCAAACGTAACATAAGCAGACGTAAACTAACACAACATGTCGTGCCACGGCCACTGCAGCTGTCCTCACGAGAGCTAAGCGTATTATAGCAGTGAAAGTAGATCGCTAAAATGGTCCGAATAGCAGTGCATTGCGCAAAGGTCGAAGCCATCCTAACCAAGCGTGGCAAAACCTAACGTAACCAAGCGTGACATAATTCAATCTAACATGACGAGGGCACTGTTCATGTCGTCCACAGAGGCAAGCAGTGTGTGATTACGCACAGAAGAGTGCAGAAGTCCAGTGAATAGCAATGCGTGGCACAAAAGCCGAAGCTATCCTAAGGAAACACTAAGTAACCTAACCTAACCAAACGTAACGTAACTCACACTAACGTGCCGCGACCACTGTTGCTGTCCGCCACGGGGCCAAGCAGATTGGGGTTGAGCTCAGTAAAGGGCGCGAATCCACCGAATAACAGTGCATAGCTCGAAAGTCTACGCTACCCTAGCCTAACAGAAACAAACGTAGCCCAGCCAAATGTAGCCCAAACCAACCTATCGAGACGAGACAACTATTGTTGACTACCACACAGACAAGTAGATTATACCAGAGCACAGTAGTTCGCAGAATTCCTCCGAATTGCAGTGAATAGCACAAAAGTCGAAGATATCCTGACATAACCTGGCCTAACCTTACCAAACCAAACATGGCGTAACTCAACAGAGCGAGCAGCCACCACAGCTGCCGGACTCCACAAACCCGGGCAGAATACTCTAGAGCACAGTAGATCACAGGAACCCGCCGGATAATAGTGTATAGCACGAAAGTCAAAGCCGCCATAGACTATCATAACATGGTCAAACGTAGCATAACTCTACATAACGTCCCGCCAACGTTGCTGTCCGCCACAGGGCCAAGCATAATATAGTAGAGCACAGTAGAGTGTTGAAATCCTCCGAAGAGAAATGTATAGCGCGAAAGTCAAGAATAACTTGTCCGCGCTTGGCATAACCAAAACTAACCGAACGTAACATAATTCAACCTAACGTGCCGTGACCGCTATTGTTGGCCTCCCCAGAGTCAAGCGGAACATGTCAGTGGAGTGTAGAGCGCAGAAATCTATGTAATCGCTGTCTGTATCGGAAAAGTCGAAGCTAGCCAAGCCTAACCCAAACCGATAGGGCCTAACCAAGCATAGCATGACACAACCTAACGCGACGACAACGCTATTGCTGACCTCCCCAAAGCCAAGCAGTGCTTATTACAGCACAGTAGAGCACTGAAGTCCAACGAATAGCAGCGCACAGCGCATTAGCTGAACCTACCATGACCAAATATTGTCAAACCCAACATAACCGAACGTAACCCAACTCAAAATAACGTGACGAGATCACTATTGCTGGCCTTCTCAGAGCCAAGCTGAGGATATTAAAGCACAGTAGGGAGCAGAACTTCACCTAATAGCTGACTGTTGCAATAAAGGCAAAGCTATCTTCTTCTAACCTACCCAACCGTATCATATCCAATTGTAACATATCTCAAAGAAACGTGCCGAGATCGCTACTGCTGCCCTCCCCAGTGCAAACAAGGGCACACTAGAACACAGCAGGAAGCAGAAACCGATCCGAATTGCAGCGTAGAGCGCAAATGTTAATGCTATCCTGACCAAATATTGCCAAACCCAACCTAAGCGTACGTAAACTGACTCATCGTAACGTGCCGGGACCACACTTGCTGGCCCTGCCAGAGCCAAGCTGAAAATATAAGAGCACTGTAGGTCGCAGTAAGCTGCCTAATTTAAGACTATATCACTAAAGTGAAGGCTATCCCCTCCTAACGTAACCAATTGTTACATAACCAAATGTAACCTAATTCAACCTATCATGCCGTGAACACCATTGTTGGCGTCCCTATAGCCAAGCGGGCACATTAGTGGAGAGTGGAGCGGAGGAATCCATGGAATCGCAGTGTATATCACATGCGTCAATGCTACCCAAACCTTACCCAAACCTACAGAACATAACGAAACATATCCTAACTCTACCCAAAGTGCCATGATCTCTATTGCCCCCTCCTCCTCGCCCGGGCCAAGCAGGACGTACTAGAGCGCAGGACAACGCACAAGTCGTCCAAATCGCAGTGCACAGCACAAAAGATCGAACTGTCCCAACATAACTTAGCATAGCCAAGCTCAACTGGACGGTTCCTGACCCAACGTAACGTGCCGAGACAATTATTGCTGGCCTTCCCAAAGCCAAGCTGAACATATCTGAGCACAGGAGAGCGCAGGAATCCACCTAACAGCAGACAATAGCACGAAAGTAAAACATATCTTCTCCTAACCTAACCAATCGTAACCAGACGAAACGTAATCTTATTCTGCTCACGTCCCGCGAGCACTATTGCTAGCCTTCCCAAAGCGAAGCAGAAAGCATTAGCAGAAAGTAGAACGCCGAAATCCATAGAATTGCAGTGTATATCAGAGAAGTCACAGCTACCCATACCTAACCCATACAAAACGAAAATTGCCATTCATAGCCTTAGCAAACCTAACGTGCCGTGACAGCTATTGCCGCCCTCGCCGGAGTCAATCATGACATACTAGAGCACAGTGGACCGCAGAAATCCACCGAATAGCCGTGTACAGCAAGAAAGTTAGAGCCACCATAACCAAACTTAACGTAACCCATCCTGACTGAACGCAACGTTACACAGCACAACGTACCGAGAGCACTTCTGTCGCATTCCTGAAGCCAAACTGAACATGTTAGAGCAGTGTAGAGCGCAGAGGTCCACCTAATAGCAGACGATAGCGCAAAAGTCAAAGCTACCCAGCGTAAAATAACACACCGTAACATAACAAGACGTAACATAACTCAAGCTAACGTTCCGCGACCACTCTCGCCGGCCACCCCAGATTCACGCAGGACTGGCTAATCGAGAGTAGAACGCTCAAATCCGTAGAACCGTAGAGTATATCAGTAATGTCGGAGCTACCAAACCTAACGAAAAGGAACAAAACATAGTTAAGCATAGTTTAATTCAACCTAAAGTGCCGATACTGCTATAGCTGCCCTCCCCAGAGCCAAGCAGGTCATACTAGAGCACTGCAGGGCCCAGAAATGGAACGGATATCAATGTACAGCACAAAATTTGAAGCTATCCTAACTATACTTGGCCTAACCCAACCTAACCGAAGGTAACACGAATCAACATAACGCGCCGAGACCCCTATTTCCGTCCACCCCAGAGCCAAGCAGTAAATATTAGAGCGCAGTGGAGGGCAGGAATCCAACGAATAGCTGTGTATGGCATAAGAGTCTCAGCTATTATTTCATAACATGGCCAAACGTGTCATAACCAGGCGTAGCGTTACTAATCCTGAGGCGCCGGGAACAATATTGATGGCCTCCAGGGAGCCAAGCAGAACGCGTTAGAGCACGGTGGATAGCAGAAATCCTCCGAATAGCATTGTATAACACAGAAGTCAAAGTTATGCTAGCTTTTCCTAACCATGCATAACATAACCGGACGTAACCTAACGCAACCTAACGTGCCTAGAGCACTATTGACGACTTCCACAGAGTCAAGCAGAATACACTGGAGAATAGTTGGGCGCAGAAATCCGCCGCACTGCAGTGTAATGCACGAAAATCGTAGATATCATAACCTAACCTGACCTAACCTAACCTAACCTAGACTAACTTAACCTAACCTAATCTAACCCAACCAACCGTAGCCTGACTCAAATTAACGTGAAGAGACCACAATTACAGCCCACCCCAAAGTCGGGAAAAGTGTGGCAGAGCTGTGTAGAGCGTACAAATCCACCGATTAGCAGTGTGCAGCACAAAGGCCAAGGACAACCAGACCAAACCTAACCTAACCTTACTTAACCGTACGTAACATAACACAACCTAACGTGCCGCTACCACTATTGCTGGCGTCCCCAGAAACGAGCATAATACGAAAGAGCGCAGTCGATTCCAGAAGTCTATAGGATAGTGGTGTTGAGCAAAATAGTCAAAGCTATCCTAATCTAACCTAACCTCACCGAACCTAACCATAAATAGCCTTACTCAACCTAACATGCCGCGGCCAGAATTGCTGGCTTCCACAGATTCAAGCACAGCATATTAGAGGAGGGTAGAGCGCAGGAATTCAGAGAATCACAGTGTATAGCAAAAAAGTCGAAACTATCCAAACCTAACCAAGGCTAAGATAACATAACCAAACGTATCATACCCCAAGCTACTGCGCCGAGACCACTATTACTGCCTTGCCCAGAGCCAAGCAGAACATACTAGAACACAGTAGAGCGCAGTAGTCTACCGCATTACAGTGTAAAGGGCAGAAGTCAAAGATATCCTAACCTAGCTGAAACAAGCTTAACCTAACCAAACGTAACCTATCTCAACCTGACGAGCCGCGGCTACTAATTCTGGCCTCCCCAGAACAAAGCAGAGTATACTAGATGACAGTAGTGCGCATAAATGCGCCGAAGCGCAGTTTACAGAACAAAAGTCAAAGTAATCCTAGTCTAACCTAACCAAGCATCACCTAACCAAACGCAACATAACCCAATCTAACGTGCCTGCACCACTATAGCTGACCTCCGCAGATCCAATCAGAATACACCAGAGCACAGTAGAGCGCACAAATGCGCCGCTCGGCAGTCTAAAGCACAAATGACAAAGATACACAAACACAACCTGGCCTAACCCAACCTAACACTACGTAGCCTGACACATCATAGCGCGCTGATACCACTATTGCCTTCATTCCCAGGTGCGGCTGATCATATTAGAGCGCATTAGATTGCAGTAATCCGCCGAATGGCGGTGCATAGCTCAAAGGTCAAAGCTATCCTCTCCTAAACTAACCAACTGTAACCTAACCTAACTGAACGTAACCAAACCTAACATGCCGCGACCGCTAGACCTGGCGTTAACAGAAAAAGGCACAGTGTGATAGCGCACGCTAGAGCGCTGCGGTTCATAGAATAGCAGTGAGTAGCACAAAATTTGTAGCCATCTCAGCCTAACCCAACGAAACCCAACCAAGCCAAACGTAATTTTACTCAGCCTGATGGGCCGCTGCGACTATTGCTGGCCTCCCATAGCGAAAAAGGTTATATTAGGGGAAATTAGGGTGCAGAAATCCATAGAATCGCATCGTACGGCAGAAAAGTCAAGGATATCCAATCTTAACCCAAACTAACGTAACCAAACATATCGTAACCAAACTCAACGTAACGTCCCGCGACCACTATTGCTGGCCTCCCCAGCGTCTACCAGATCAGACTAGAGCAAAGTGGAGTGCAGGAATGAACGGAATAACTGTGTACTGCACGAAAGTCAAAGACACTCTGACGAAACATAGCCTAACATAATCTAACCATACGTAAACTATCTCAACCGAACGCTCCACCACAACTGTTGCTCGCATGCCGTGAGTCGACCAGGGTATAGTATAGCAATGTGGAGCGTAGATGTACACCGAATATAAGTGAATAGCACAAGAGACTAAGCTATCCTGTCCTAACAGATACAAAAGTGGTATATGCAAACGCAACAAGTCGGTAACTAACGTGCCGAGACCACTATTGCCATCATCGCCAGAGCCACGTTGATCATATTAGGACACATTAGAGCGCAGGTAACCAGCGAATAGCAGTGAATAGCACAAAAGCCAAAGTAGCGTTTCTTGACATAGCCAAACGTAACATACACAAACGTAACCAGAATAAACCTAACTTGACGGGGCAACCATTGCCGGCTTTCACAGCGACCAGCAGAATATACTAGAGAACAGTGGTGCGCAGAAATCCACCGCGTTGCAGTGAATCGCACAAGAGTCAAAGTTACGCTGACCTGACCCGTCCCATCCTATCCAAACCAAACTTAACATAACTCAACCGAACATGCCGAGACAGCCATTGATGACCTCCCCAGGGACAATCAGAATATAGTAGGACGCAGTAGAGCGAAGATATCCGCGGACAACTGTGTGTAGCGCAGAAGTCTAAGATGTCCTATCCTAACCTCAACGAACGTAACATAACCAAACTTAGCCTAACACAACCTAACGCAACGAGACCACAATTGCCGGCCTCTCCAGGGACAAGCAGAAGACACGAGAGCACACCAGAGCTCAGAAACCCGCCATACAGGTCTGTATGGCACAAAAGGCGAAGCAGTCCTGTACCAGCATAACCAATCGTAACATAGCCAAACGTAACCATACACAACGCAACGCCCTCGACCACTATTCCTTGCCACCCCTGCGACAAGCAGAACGTGCTACGGCACAGGAGAGCGCAGAAGCCAACCGCATTGCGGTGTATACGGCAAGAGTCAAACATACCCAGACTTAAGCCCACCTAACCTAACACACACAAACGTTGTGCAGCATGACATGACGAGACATGTCCAATATTGCAGGCCTTTCCAGAGCCAAGCAGATCATATTGGAGCGCGCTAGATAGCAGGAATCCACTGAATAGCCGTGTAAAGAGCTAAAGTCTGGGCTATCGCATCCTAATTATACTAACCGTAGCATAAACACACGTAACCTTTCTGAACCTAACGCGTCGAGACCACCATTGCTCGCCTCCACAGAGCCAAGCAGAATAGTATATAGCACTGTAGAGCGCAGGAAACATAAGCATTGCAGTGCATAGCACAAAAGTGCAGGATACCCTGACTTAACTTGGCCTAACCTTAGCTACCCAAAGGTAGTGTAACTCAACATAGAGCGTCGAGATCAATATTGCTGGCATGCCCAGAACCAGGCAGAAAATGCGAGAGCACAGGAGAAAGCAGAAATCCACAGAATTGCAGTGGATAGCACGAAAGTCGAAGCTACCCTAACCAAACTTAGCCTAACATAACCAAGCCAAGCTTAACCTGTCTCAAATTGACGTGCGTCGACCGCTACTGCTCGCCACTCCATGGACGAGCAGAGAAGATTAGAGCAATGTAGAGATCGGAGATCATCCGTATATCAGTGTGTATCACGAAGGTCAAAGAAATCCTAGCCAAACCTTCCTAACCTAACCCTACGTTACGTAACCGAACAGAATCTGGCGCGCCGAGACCACTATTACTAGCCACCACTGAGCCAAGCAGAGCATATTAGCTCACATTACAGCGCAGAAATCCTGCGAATAGCAGTGCATAGCACAAAAGACAAAGTAGCCTATCACAACTTAGCCAAACGTAACACATCCGAACGTAACTTAACTCAACCTAACATGACGAGACCACCATTGCTGACCACCACAGAGACAAGCTTAACCTGACCTGACCTAACCTAACGTACCCAAGCGTAGTGTAACTCAATGTAACGTGATGAGACAAACATTGCTGGAATCCACAGAGCCAAGCAGAACACATTAGGGTTAAGGAGAGAGCGGAAATCCACAGAAGAGCAATGTATGGCACAAGTGCCAAGGGTATCGTGTCCTAACCTAACATTACGTAACATAGCCGAGCGTAACCTAACCCATACCATCGCGCCGAGGACACTATTGCTGGCCTACGCAGAGCCATGCAGAATGTACTAGAGCACAGTAGATCGCAGGAATCAACCGCATTGCAGTGTATAGCGCATAAGTCAAAGATGACCTAACTTAATATGACATCACCTAACCAAAGCAAACGTATTCTAACTCAACATAGCATTCCGCGACATCTATTAATATCGGTCGCGGATCCAAGCAAAGCATATTTGAGCATATTAGAGCGCAGAAATCAGTCGAAAAGCAGTGTACAGCACAGAAGTCAAGGTAACCCATCCTAGGCTAGCCAATCGTGACACATACAAATGTATCCTAAATATGCCGGACAAAATGAGACCACTAATTCTGGCCTCCACAGAGACAAGCAGAATGTGCTATAGCACAGTAGAGCGCATGAATCCACCGCATTGCAGTGAAGAGTACAAAGGCCGTAGATATTCTAACATAACCAGACATAACCTAACCTTATCGAACGAAGCATTGTTCAACGCATCGTGCCGCTACAATTGCTCCGGTCCTCCTCAGAGCCAAGCAGAATGTTGTCGAGCTAAGCAGATCACTGAAATCCACCGAATAACACTTTATAGCCCGAAAGTCGGAGCCATCCTGGCCAAACGTTGCCAAACATAACATAACCAAACATAGCATGGCCCTAGCTAACGCGCCACGTCCACTACTGCTCGTCTCCACAGTGACGAGCGGGACATTTTAGGGGACAGTGGAACGCAGAAATCCACAGAATCGCAGTGTACTGCCCAAATGTCAAAGAAATCAAACCCATGCCATCCTAACCATACCTAACTATACGAAACACATCTCATCCTGTCGTGCAGAGACCACCATTACGGGCCACCCCAGAGCCAAGTAGGACACATAGGAGCACCAAGAATCCACCGAATAGCAGTGCATGGCACAAAAGTTTAATCTATTCTTTCCTATCCTGGACAAACGTGGCATAAGCAAACGTATCATGACACAAACTCACGTGCCGAGACCACTGTTGGTGGCGTCCGAAGAACCAAGCAGAATATACCAGAGCACGGCAGAGAGCAGGCACCGAACGCATTGCAGTGTATAGCATAAAGGTCATAGATATCGTAACCAAACCTGGCCCAACCTAACCTAACCTAACGTGGCCTAACCAAATATAACGTACTGCGAACAATACCGCCAGTTTCCTTATAGCCTAGCGGAATGTACTAGAGGACAGTAGACCACAGTAGTCCAACGAATAGCAGTGTACAGCACGAAAATCAAAGCTCTGATTCCAAAACTGAGCCAAACCAAACCCTACCACACGTTATCTAACCAATCATAACGTGCCACGACCGCTATTGCTTCCTACACAGATCCGAGCAGAGTACAGTAGAGCAATGTAGAGCGCTGAAATCCACCGAATAGCAGTGTATAGCGCAAGAGCCGAAGATATCCAATCCTAGCCTGAACAAGCCTAACGTAAGAAAACGTAGCATAGCTCAAAATTACGTGCCGCTACCGATGCTCCTGTCCTCCGCAGAGCCAAGCAGAATATAGTAGAGAACGCTAGATCACAGAAATCGTCCGAATAACAGTGTATAGCACGAAAGTCAAAGCTATCCAAACCAAACTACACAATTAACTACACAAAAGCTGACATAACAAAACATAGCCTAGCTCAAGCTAACTTGCTACGACCACGAATGCCCGACTCCCCAGATTCGTGCTGAATATAGTACAGCAATGTAGAGCACAGAAATTCACGGAAATGCAGTGTAGAGCACGAAAGTCAAAGTCATCCTGGTCAAACTTAACCTAACCTAACCTAACCTAACCAAACATAACCTAACTGAAACTAACGTGCCACGTCATCTTTTTTTCGCCGCGACAGGATCTAGTGGAGCATAGTAGAGCAATGTAAAGAGCGTGCATCCTCCGAATAGCAGTGTAAAGGTCAAAAGTCGAAGATATCCTATACAATCCTTCCCAACCTACCCTAACGGAACCTAACCTTCTTCAACCTAACGTGCTGAGACCACTTTTGTTGGCCTCGCCGGAGCCAGGCAGAACATATTAGAGCCCATTAGAGCGTAGAAAACCAGGGAAAGTATTGTACAGCACGAAAGCCACAGTAGCGTCTACTAACCAGGCCAAACCTGACATACACAAACGAAACCTAAATCAACCTATCATGACTGGACCACTATTGCAGACCACCACTGATACAATCAGAATGTGGTAGGGCAGAGTAGTGTGCAGGAGTTCGCAGTATTGCTGTGAATAGCTCAAAAGCCGTAGATATGCTCACCTAGCCTGACATAATCTGACCTAACCAGGCGAAGCGTAAACCAACATTGCGTTCCGCGACCACTGTACCTGACCTCCACGGAGCCAAGAAGAATACAGTAGAACACAGTAGAGCGCAGAAATCCACCGAATAGCAGTGTACAGCACCGAAGTTATAGCTATCCTTACAAAGCTTAGCCTGACCCAACCTAACCGAACGTAACTTAACAAATCGCGACGTGCAGAGGCCACCACTGCCGGTCTCCCCAGAGCAAAGCTGAAAATATTAAAGCACTGAAAGGAGCAGAAATCCACCTAATAGCAGAATGTTGCACTTAACTCAACGCCATCCTCTCCTACCATAACCAACAGTAACATAACCAAGCGTAACCCAACTCAACCTAAATTGATGTAACCACTATTGCTGGCCCCCAGAGTCAGGCCGGATACGTAAGTGGAGAGTAGAACGCAGAAATACATATAATCGCTGTGTACATCTGAGGACACGAAGCTACCCAAGCCTGACCCAAACCAACGGAACATAAGCAAACGTAGCATACCTAAACCTAATGCGCCGCGACCACTATTGCTGACCGCCCCACAGGCAAGCAGAACACATTAGTGGAGAGTAGAGCGCAGAAATCCCTATAATCGCTGTATATATCAGAAAAGTCTAAGCTACCCGAACGTAACGCAAGCCTACAGAACATAGCCAAACGTAGCCTACATCGACCTAACGTGCCGAGACCGCTATTGCTGCCCTCCTCACAGCCGAGCAGGACATATTAGAGCATAGCTCTGCGCACAATTCCCCCCAATAGCAGTGTACAGCACATAAGTTAAGGCTATCCAGACCAAACATAGCCTAACCCAACCTACCGGACGTAACGTGACTCAACGTAACGTGCAGAGGCCACTATTGCTGGCTTTCCCTGAGACAAGCTGAAAGCATTAGAGCACTGTATGGCGTAGCAATCAAACTAATGACAGACTATGGCATTACTGTCAAAGCTATCCTCTCTTAACGTAGTCAATGTTAACATAACCATACATAACCCAACTCAACCTAACGTGCCGCGAACACTATGGCTGGCCTCCCTAGATTCAAGGGGAACACGACAGTTGTAAGTAGGACGCAGAAATCCAGGGAACCGCAGGGTACATGGGTAATGTCAAAGATACCCAAGCTTAACTCAAACCAACAGAACAAAACCAAATATTGCCCGACTCAAACAAACGTGCCGATGCCGCTATTGTGGCCCTCCCGAGAACCAAGGAGAACATACTAGAGCGCAGAAGAGCGCAGAAGACCACCATATGTCAGTGTACAGGTCGAAAGTTATGTCCACCAAAATCAAACGTAGCCTAACCCAACCTATCCTAACGTAGCATGACTAATCCTAACGTGCAGAGACGACACTCGCTGGCCATGCCAGAGCTAAGCTGAAGACATTAAAGCACTATAAGGCGCAGAAACCCACCTAATGGCTGGCTATAGCACCAGAGTCGTAGCTATCCTCCACTAACTTAACCAAACGTAAACTAACTCAAGCTAACATGCCGCAACAGCTATTGCTGTCCTCCCTAGTGCCAAGCAGAGTATACTAGAGCATAGTAGAGCGCAGAAATCCACCGAAAAGCAGTGTACAGCACAAAAGTTAAAGCTATCCTGCCCAAACGTAGCCTTACCCAGCCTAACTGAACGTAGCCTGACACACCATGTCGCTCCAAGGCCACCATTGATGGCCTTGTCAGAGTCAAGCTGAATATATTGAGGCACTGTAGGGCGCAGAAAGCGAACTAATACCATAATACTGCACCAAAGACGAAGCTATCCTCACCAAACCTAACCAACCGTACCATAACCAAACGTGACCTAGCTCAACCAAACCTGCCGCGACCACCATTGCTGGCCTTCGCAGAGCAAAGTATAACTCGTAACTGGGGAGTGGAACGCAGAAGTCCATTTAATCGCAGTGTCGGAAGAGTCAAAGCTCCCCAAGCCTAACCCAAACCAATGGAACATAACCACTCAATTAACGTGCCGGGTCCGCTATTGTTGCGCTCCCCAGAGATAAGTAGGACGTACTACAGCACATTAGAAAGCAGAAATCCACCGAATATCTGTGTACAACACAGAAGTTAGAGTTGTCCTGACCATAGTTGTCCTAAGCCATCCGAACCGAAGGTAACGTGACTCAACATAACGTGCCGAGGCCACTATTGCTGGCCCTGCCGGGGCCAAGCTAAAAATATTGATGCGCTGTAGGGAGCAGTAATCCACCGAATCGCAGCGTACAGCACAAGAGTTAAAGCGATGCTGACCAAACTTAGCCTGACGCATCCTAACCGAAGGTGACCTGGCAAATCTTAACGTGCCGAGACCACTATCGCTGGCATTACCTGAGCAAAGCTGAAGATATTAGAGCACTGTGAAGTTCAGTAATCCACCGAATAGCAACGCACAGCGCCAAAGTTGAAACTGTCCTGTCCAAACATTGCCTAACCCAACCCAACCGAACGTAGCCTGGCCCATCGTAATGTGCTGGAATCACCCTTGCTGGCCTTGCCAGAGTGATGCAGAACATGTTAGCGGAGAGTAGAACGCTGGAATCCATGGAATCGCTCTGTATATCAGAAAAGTCATAGATACCAGATCCTAACCCAAAACAACAGAACGTAACGAAGCATAGCCTGTCTAAACCTAACGTGCCGAGACAGATACTATTGCCCACGGAGCAGAGCCAAGCAGGTCTTACTGGGCACAGTAGACCGCAGAAATCCACCGAACAGCAGCGGACAGCGCAAAAGTTAAAGCGATACTGATCAAACGTTGCCAAAACCAACCAAGTCGAGCGTAATATGACCCAGCGTACTGTGCCAAGACCACTGTTGAGGACATTCCCAGAGCCAAGCTGAAAATATTAAAGCACTGTAGGGAGAAGAAATCCATCTAATAACAGACTATTGCACTAAGGTCAAAGCTACCCTATCGTAACGTAACAAACCGTAACATAGCCAAACGTGACATGAATCAATCTAAACTGCCGAGACCGCAATTTATGCCCTCTGCAGATCCAAGCTGGGCATTCTAAAGCACAGTAGATCGCAGAGATCCACCGAAAAGCAGCGTACATCACAAAAGTTGAAGCTACCGTGACAAAACATTGTCTAACCCAACCTAACAAAACGTATTATGGCCCAAAATAACGTGCCGAGACCACTATTGCTGGTTTTCCCAGAAACAGGCTGAAAATATTAAAGCACTGTATGGAGCGGACATCGACACAATAGCAGGCCATACCACTGAAGTCGATGCGATCCTCTTCGAACCTAACCAACCGCAACATAACCACAAGTAACACAGCTGAACCCAACGTGCCGAGAGCGCCATTTTTGGTCTCCTTAGGGCCAAACTGGTCATGCTATAGTGCACCAGAGCGTGGAAATCCACCAAATAGCAGTGAACAGTACACAAGTTAAAGCCATCCTGAACAAACTTTGCCTAAACTGAACCAACCGAACGAAACCTCACTCAACATGACGTGCCGAGATCACTATTGCTGGCCTTCACAGACACAAGCGGATGACAGTGAAGCAACGCAGAGCGCAGGTATTGACAGAATAGCGGTGTATAGCGCAAGAGTCAAAGCCACCCTAATAAAACCTAGCCTAACCTGACCTAACCGAGCGTAGCGTAACAAAACCTGACGTGCCTGTGCCACGATTGCTGATCTATCCAGAGCAAAGCGGAACACATTAGAGCAGAGTAGAGTGTAGAAATCCATCGCATAGCAGTGTATAGCACAAAGGTCTATGCTATCCTGTCCAAACCTAACCAATCGTGACATAGCCGAACGCAACATACCTCAGCCTAACGAGCCGACATATCCAAGCAGAGCATATTAGAGAACAGTAGAGCGCAGAAGACTCCGGTGTAACAGTGCATTGCGCAAAAGGCAAAATTATCCTATCTAAAACTGACCAAACGTGACGTAACCAAACGCACCGTGACATAACGTAACGTGCCGAGGCCAGCATTGCCGGCCTCCCCAGAGTCAAGGAGAATACGCTGGAGCACAGTAGTGCGCACAAGTCCACCTAATGGCGGTGTGCAGCATAAGAGTCACAGCTATCCTATCCTAACCTATTCATTCGTAACATTAGCAAACCCGGCTCAGTAAAACCTGTCGTGTCACGACCACAATTGCTGCCGCCCCAGAGAGGAGCAGAGTATAGTAGAGCAGAGTAAATCACAGAAAGCCACCAAATAGCAACGTATTGCACAGAACTCGATTTTATGCCGTCCAGACCTGGCTAAACCTTACCGTGCGGAACGTAATGCTGCACAAGCTTACGTGCCGCGGCCACTATTTCTGGCCTACCCATAGCAAAGCAGAGCATATCAGAGGACAGCAGAGAGCAGCATGTAGCACAAAAATCAAAGGAAACCTGTCCTAACGTAACCAATTTTGACTGTACCGAACGTAACGAAACTGAACCGAACATGCGCCGCCACCATTGCTGGCCATCCCAGAGCCAAGAGGAACATATTCGAGGAGAGTAGGACGTAGGGACCCATGTAATCGCAGTGTACAGCAGAAAGGTGAAAGACATCCAAACCTATCCCATATTTACGTAACCTAACCTAGCGCAGAAAAGCAAAACGTAACTTGCCGCGACTACTATTGCTGGCCTCCTCAGGGTCCAGCGGATTAGAGTAGAGCACAGTATAGGACAGGAGTACACAGAATAACAGCGTATTGCGCAGAAGTCAAAGCTATCATATGCTAACCTAACCAAACGTAACATTTGCGTTCGTAACGTGTCACAACCAGACCTGCCACGAACGCTAATGCTGGCGTCACGAGAGCTAAGCAGAGCATTGCAGAGTCATGTAGAGCGCTTAAGTAGTCCGAATAGCAGTGTATAGCAGAAGAGTCAATGCCATACTAACCAAACTTAACCAAACCAGACGTAACATAGCTCAACCTAACGTGCCGAGACCAATACTGCTGGGCTCCTCAGAGCCAAGGAGAACATACTAAGGCACAGTACAGAGCGGAAATGCAGCGCATAACAGTGTGTAGCACAACAGTCAAAGCTATTCTATCCTAACCTAGACAAACTTAACGTAACCAAACGAAACATAACTACTCCTAACGTGCCGATATTTCTATTGCTGCCCTACTCAGAGCCAAGCAGAACATATTGAAGGCGAGTAAGGCACAGAAGTCCATATAATCGCAGTGCATAGCACAATAGACGAAGCTACACTATCGTAACATGTCCAAACGTAACATAACCGAGCGTAGCTTAACTAAACCTGACGCTCCTAGACCATACTTGTTTGGCCCCCCCCCCCCAGCCAAGCCGAACATACCAGAGCAAATTAAAGTGCAGAAGTCCGCCGAACAACATTCTATACCACGAAAGGCAAATGAATCCAAACCTAACCCAAAATAACCTAACCTAGCCAAACGCAGCCAAATTCAGGCCGGCGTGCCGAGAGCAATACTGCTGGCCTCCACGTAGCCAAGCGGAATATACTAGAACGCAGTAGAGCGCAGAAATCCACCGTTTTGAAGTGTATGGCTGAAAAGTCTATGCTACGCTATCCTAAACTGTCCAAACGTAACATAACTCTACGCTACCTAACTTAGCTTATCGCGCTAGGGCCGCCATTGCTGGCCTCGAGAGAGCCAAGCAGAGTATAGCAGAGCGACGTAGAACGCCGGAATCGAACGAACAGCACTGTATAGCACAAAAGCCAAAGCAGTCTCAACCAAACCTGACTAAGCCTAACCTAACCAAATTGAACACAACACAATCCAACCTGCCGCGCCCGCTTTTCCTGGCGTCCACAGACACAACCAGATTGTTATAGCCCACAGAAGGGCGCAGAGTTCCTTAGTATATCAGTGTGTAGCACAACAGTCGAAGGCTTCCTAACCTAAATCAACGTACCCTAACCCAGCCGAAGGTATTCTAGCTTAACCTAAAGTGCCGCTACAACCGTTGCTGCCCTCCATAGAGTAGAGCAGAGTATAATAGAGCAATGTAGAGCGCGGTAATCCACCGAAGAGCAGTGTATGGCCATAAAGTTAAAGATATCCAAACCATACATGAACTAAGCTTACCTAACCTACCCAATCGTAGCACATCTCAACATAAAGTGCATAGAACACTATTGCTGGCCTCCACAGATGCAAACAGAACATACTTGAGCACAGAAGGTGGCAGGAATCCACCGAATAGCAGTGTATAGCATTAAAGTAAAATCAGTACTATCATTATAAATACAATCTTGACATAACCAACCGTAACATAAATAAAGCTGACGTACGGTGACCACTACAGCTGACCCCCCCAAAGTCGCGCAGAACATATTAAAGTACAGTAGAACCCAGAAATAAATAGAACCGCAGGGTATGGCACAAAAATCATATCTATCCAAGCCTAACCCAACTATCATAACCTAACCAAACGTAGCCTACCACAACATTACTCTCACGACCACTATTGGTGGCCTCCACAGGGCCAAGCAGAATATAGTATAGCATAGTCTAGCGCAGAAATCCACCGTACAACAGTTTATATCGCGAAAGCCAAAGCTATCCTTACCTATTTTTACATAACCTAAACTAACCAAACGTACCCTAACTCATCTTAAGGTGCCGCGACCGTTATTAACCGAAACGCGGGAGTCGTGCAGAGCATAATAGAGCAATGAGGATCTCAGGAATCCACCGAATAGCAGTATATAGCAAAAAGGTCGAGGATACCCTAACCTAACCTGGCCTAACCTAACTTAACCGACGTGACATAGCTCAACATAACGTGCCGCATCCACTGCCGCTGGCATCCCCGGAGCAAAGCAGGATATAGCAGTGCACGGTAGATCACTAGGATCCGCCGAATAGCAGTCTATAGCACGAAAGTCATGGCCACAGTAGCCAAACCTAGCCTTACCTAACCCAACCAAGCATAACCTAACTCAACGTAACGTTCGACGACAACTACTCCGCTCCGCCCCAGGGTCGAGCAGAATGTGATAGAGCAATGTAGAGCGCATAAAACCAACGGAAAGCAGCGTATAGCACAAAAAGGGGAATCCTAACCAGATCATCCATAACTAACCAGACCAGGCGTATCTTTACTAAGACTGATGTGCCGAGACCATCGTTTCTGGCCACCACAGAGCCAAGTAGAACATATTAGAGCACAGTGGAGGGTGGATATCCATCGAATAGCAGTGTATGACTCTAAACAAACCTTCCCGCACGTCAAAAGGCGTAGCATCACCGAACGTATCGTAGCTCAGCCTAACGTGCCGAGATCGCTATTCCTTTCCACGCTGGTGCCAAGAAGAAAGTACTAGAGCACAGTAGAGCGCATGGACCCACGTCATAGCAGTGTATAGCACATAGGTCAAACACATCCTGACCTAAGCTGACCTAACCTAAACTATACAAACGCAGTGTAACTCAACATAGCGCGACGAGACCAATACTGCTGCCCTACGCAGAGCCAGGCAGAAAAGGTTATAGCACAGTAGTGCGCACAGATCCACAGAATAGCAGTATAAAGCACGAAAGTCAAGGATACCGTTTCCTAACATAGCCAAACGTAGCACAATCGTACGTGACATTCCTTGACCCAATGCGCCAAGACGATTGCTGGCCTCCACAGAGCGCAACAGAATATACTAGAGCACACTAGATTGCAGAAATCCACCGAAAAGCAGTGTATAGCACAAAAGTCAGTGCTATCATGCCCTTATATAACCAAACGGAACATAACCAAACCTAACATAGCAGAGCCTAACGTGCCGCGGCCTCTATTGCTGGCCTACACCGGGCCAAGCAGAATGCACAAGAACAGAGTCGATCGCACAAGTCGTGCGAATAGCAGAGCATAGCACAGCAGTCGAATATAACATGACCGAGCTCAACCGAAGCTATTCTAACCAAACATAACATATCCCAAACTTACGCGCCGAGACCACTAATGCTGACACCTCCACAGCGACAAGCAGAAAATATTAGAGCGCAGTAGAGCGCAGAAAACCGCTGACAGCAGTGTACAGCACAAAAGTCAAGGCTACACTGCCCTAACCTCACCAAACGTAACATAACCGAACGTAGCATAACCCACACTAACGTGTCGAGGCCACTATTTCTGGCCTCCCCTGATCCAACCATAACATACTACGGCACAGCAGAGCGCAGAAGTGCACGGCATTGCATTGTACGCCGTAAAAGTCGAGCATACAATGACCTGAGCTCATCTAACCTAACCTTACCCATACGTAGTGTAGCACAACGTAAAGTGACGAAACCAATAATGTAGGACTTCCGATAGCCAAGCAAAACAAGTTAGAGCACGTTCGATCACTGATTTCCACCGAATAGCAGTGAATAGCACAGAAGTAAGAGTTGCCTATCCTTACCTAGCCAGACGTAACGTATCCAATCGTTGCCTATCGCGACATAACATGACGAGACCAGTATTGCTGGCCTCGCATGAACCAAGCAGGGAACATTAGAACACAGTAAACCGCAGTACGCCGCGGACAGCTGTGTATGGCACAAAAGTCTAATCTATCCCATCCCAACCTCACCAAACGTAACGAAACCAAACGTAGCATAACACACCCTAACGTGTCGAGACAACTATTGCTGTCCAGAACAGCGCCAAGCAGAAGGTACTAGAGCGCCGTAGACTGCAGATATCCACCGCACTGCAGTGCAAAGTACAAAAGTAGAACTTACGCTAACCTAACCAGACCTGACCTTACCCAACCAAGCGGTGTGTTACTCACCATAGCGTGGCTAGGCCAATATTGTTGGCTTACGCAGAACCAGGCAGAACGTGTTATGACACAGTAGAAAGCTAAAATGCTGCGAAGAGCAGCGTATAGCACAGAAGTCAAGGCTGCCGTATACTAACCTAGACAAAGGCAACATAACCATGCGTAAGTTTAATCAACCCAACCCGCCGAGGCCACTATTGCTGGCCTCGCCATAGCCAAGCAGAATATACTAGAGCAGAGTAGAGCGCAGAAACCCACCGCAATGGACTGTATAGCACAAGGTCAAGGTCAATCCTATCCTAACATTAATAATCGTAATACAACCAAGCGTAGCCTATCCCAGCATAAAGCACTTCAACCTCTATTTCTGGTCTCCACAGAACCAAGCAGAATATACTGGAGCACAGTAAAGCGCAGAAGACAACCGCCTTGCTGTGCAAAGCACAGAAGTGAAAGATACCCCAACCTAGCCAGGCCTAACCTGACTAACACAAGCGATGTGCAACTCAAACTAAGGCGCCGATATCACGATTGCTGGCCCCCACATATACAATCAGAATTCAGCAGGGCATAGTACAGCGCAGAAATAGGCTGCACTACAGTCCAAAGCATACATGACCGAGATACACTAACACAACCTGGCCTACCCCAACCTAACACTACGTAGCCTGACACATCATAACGCGCTGATACCACTATTGCCTTCTTTCTCAGAACCGGGCTGATCATATTAGAGCGCATAAGATTGCAGGAATCCGCCGAATGGCGGTGCATAGCTCAAAAGTCAAAGCTTTCCTCTCCTAAACTAACCAATTGTAACCAAACCGAACGTAACCTACCACAACCTAACGTGCCGAGACCACTACTGCTGGCCTCCCCATCGCCAAGCGGAACATATTAGAGGAGAGTGGAGCTCAGAAGTTAATATGATGGCAGTGTATAGCAGAAAGGTCAAAGTTATCCGCACCTAACCCATGCGAACGTAACGCAGCCAAACATAGCCTAATACAAGCTAACGTGCCGACATCACTATTAATGTCCTCACAAGAGTAGAGTAGAGTATAGCAGAACTATGTAGAGCGCAGAAATCTTCCGAATAGCCGTGTATAGTGCAAAAGACACAACTTTGCAACCCTAACCTTACAAAACAGAACAAAGCCAGATGAACATAACAGAGCATAACGCGCCTACACCACCATTGCTGTCCTCCCGAGGGTCGAGCTGGGTATAGTAGAGCAATTTGGAGGGCAGAAATCCACCGATTAGCAGTGTAAAGCACAAAGGACGAAGGCGTACCAGCCAGACCCAACCTAACCTTGCATAGCCAAGCGTAACCTAACTCATTCTATCGAGCGACGACCGCTATTGCTGGCCTGCCCGTAGACAAGTAGAGTATAGAGGAACAATGTAGTGCGCAGCCATCCACCGAATAGCAGTGTATAACACAAGAGTCAAAGCTATCCTCTCATAACCTGACCAAACGCAACATTGCCATACGCAGCGTAACTCAGACTAACGTGCCGAGGCCACTACAGCTGGCCGCCGCGTAGCCAAGCAGAATATACTTGAGCTCCGTGGAGCGCAGGTATGCACAGAATAGCAGTGTATAGCACAAAAGTCAAAGACCTCCTAACCAATACTCACCTAACCTATCCTAGCCATGCGCTAACTAAACCAAGCTATCGTGCCACGACCGCCACTGCTGGCCTCCCCAGAGTCGTATAAAGTACTCTGGAGCAACGGAGAGCGCAGGAAACCACCCAAAAGCATCGTACACCATAATAGTCAGAGATATCTTAACCAAACCAGTCCAAAGCTAACACAACCAAACGTAGGATATCTAAACCTATCGAGCCGCGACCTCTACTTCTGGCCACCACGGAGCCAAGCAGAACATATTAGAGCACGGTAGAGCGCAGAAGTTCACCGAATATTCGTGTACAGCGCGAAAGTCAAATACACCCTAACCGAACCTAACTTAACCTAACATAACCAACCGTTACCTGTCTCAACTTTTCGTGCCACGGAAGCCATTGCGGGCCTCCCAGGAGCAGGGTAAATTATAGTAGAGCTACGAGGATCGCAGGAATGAGCCGTATAGCAGTGCATACCGCAAAAGTCAAAGTTACAATATTCAAACCTAGCCAAACCTAACAGAGTCAAACGCAGCTGAACACAACCTAACGTGCCTAGACCACTATTGCCGGCCTGCCCATTGACGAGCAGCACATATTAAAGGAGAGTGGGGGCCGAAGTCAATAGAATGGCAGTGTACAGCTGAAAAGTCAAAGCTATCCAAGCCTAAGCCGGGCTAACGTAACCTAACCAAACGTACCCTACCTCAACCCAACGTACCGAGACCATTATTACTTTCCTCCCCAGAGCCAGCAGGATACACTAGAGAACAGTGGAACTCAGAAATCCACCGCCCAACACTGTATGCCACGTCAACCAAAGCAACCCATGCCTAACCCAGACAAACATAACGTAACTTAACGTAGCGAAACTCGAACTAACTTGCCGAGACGACTATTACTGGCATCACGAGTGCCAAGTAGAGTATAGGAGGGTAACGTAGGACGCTGAAATGGTCAAAATAGCAGTTTATGGGACAAAAGTCAAAGCATTCCAAACCAAACCTAACCAAACCTAGCCGAACTGAAAGTATCATAACTCAACCTAAATTGCCGCGACCAATATTCCTGGCATATCGAGACAAAAGGCGGGTGTTTTAGCGCACAATACAGCGCAAGAGACCATATAATCGCTGTGTATCGCAGAAAAGTCAAAGCCATCCGATTCTTATCTATGCTAACATAAACTAACCGAACGTAATCTAGCCCAACCTAACGTGCCGCGGCCTCTGTTTCTGGACTCTCGAGGACAAAGCGGGGCAGATTAGGGTGCAGTAGAGCCGAGAAATCCACCGAATTGCAGTGTATAGCGCAAAGGTTATAGCTATCGTTTCCCAACCAGAATAGTCGCAACATTACCAAACGTAACCGAACTCTACCAAATGCGCCGCTACCTCTACTGCCGGCCTCGCCAGAGTGAAGCAGAAACCATTAGAGGAGAGTAGGGTGCAGAAATCCACCGAACAACAGTTTATACCACGAAAGTCCAAGCTACCCAAACCTAAGCCAGACTAACGTACACTCACCAAACTTAGACTAACACAACCTGACGCGCCAAGACGTCCATTACTGGCTTTCCAGCAGCCGACCGGATTATAGTAGAGCAATGAAGGGTGCAGAAATCCAACTAATAGCTGCGTATAGCACAAAAGTTAATGCCATCCTTTCCTAACCTAACAAACCGTAGCATAACCAGACGTAACATAGCTCAAAGTAACGTGCCGCGGCCACTATTTCTGGCCTCCCCAGACCGAAGCAGAGCATATTAGATCATAGTAAAGTGGAGAAGTCCAACGGAAAGTAGTATGTAGCACAGAAGTGCCGGGTAACCCAACCTAACCTAACCAACCGTAACACAACCAATCATGCCGCTACAACTATTGCTGGCCTCCCCAGAGTCAAGCACAGCATATTAGAGTTTAGTAGGGTGCCGAAATCCATAGAATGGCAGTGTACAGGAGAGACGTCCAAGATATACAAGCCTACCCCAAATTAACATTACCTATCCTAACGCAGCATAGCTGAACGTAACGTACCGCGACCATCGTCGCTGGCGTCACCAGGGCCTAACAGATTAGAGTAGATCACAGTGGAAGGACGGAATCCACCGAATAACTGCGTATAGCATGAAAGTCATAGCTACCCAATCCAAACATAACCCAACCCAACGTAATCTAACCCAACCTATCGTGCCGCGATCAATATTGCTGACCTCCACGGAGCCAAGCTTAATTTACTGGAGGGGAGTATGGCGCGGAAATGCATAGAAACGCAGTGTATAGTAGAAAAATCAAAGCTATCCGGGCCTTACCCATGCTAACATAAACTAATCATACGTAATCTAACACCACCTAACATGCCGCGACCACGATTTCTGTCCTCCACAGATCAAAGCAAAGCATACCGGGGCACAGCAGAGCGCAAAAATCTAGCGGAAACTGTTTGTAGCACAAAAGTCATGGGTACCGTATCCGAACCTAATCCACCGTGACACCACCAAACGTAACCAATCTCAACGTAACGTGCCAAGACCGCTATTGCTGGTCTCCCCAGAGCCCAAAACAATAGAGTAGAGCAACGAAGAGCGGAGAAATCCACCAAGCAACAGTGTATAGCACAATAGTCGCCGATATGCTCTCCTAACCTAACAAAGCGAAACACAAACAAGCGAACCTAACTCACCCTAACGAGCCAACACCACTATTGCTGAACTCCCCAGAGCAACGCAGAAAATATTAGAGCACAATTGATCGCAGGAATCCACCCAATGGCATTGTATAGCTCAAAAGTTAAAGGCACATATTCCTAACCTAGTAAACCGTAACATAACAAAGCGTAACATAGCACAAAGTAACGTGGCGAGGCCAGTATTGCCTTCACAGGGTCAGGCAGAGCTTACTAGAGCGATGCAGACCGCAGAAATCTACCGAGTGGAGGTGAATATCACAAAAGTCAAAGCTATCCCACTGCAACCTAACCAAACTTGACATAACCACACGTAGCATAATTCAACATCACGTGCTGCGATCACTGTTGCTGGACTACCCACGTCCAAGCAGAAAATAGTAGAGCATGGTAGAGCGTAGAAATCCACCGAATATCAGTGTGTACCACGAAAGTCGTGTCAATCCAGTCCTAACCCAAGGGAACGTAACGTAGTCAAGCGCAGCGTAACTCATAATAACGTCCCGAGACAACTGTTACTGGGCTCGCCAGAATCGTGCAGTGTGCAGTAGGGCATCGTAGGACGTAGAAATCGCCCGAATAGCTGCGTACGAAAAATCCATGCCATCCTATCCAAACGTATCGCAAACCGACCTAACCAGACGTAATATAACTCAACTTAACGTGACGCGACAACAATAGCTGGCCTCCCCAGGGCCATGCAGGACATACTACATCAAACTAGGGCGCAGAAACCAATAGAATCGTGGTATATAGCAAAAAAATCGAAGCTATACGGACCCTACTCATGCTAACATAGACTAACGAAACGTAACGTAACACAGCCAAACATGTCGCGGCCATTGTTTCTGGCCACTGCGGAGCAAAGCAGAGCATGATGGAGCGCAGTAGAGCGGAGATGCCCAACGAATATCAGTGTACAACACAAAAGTCAAAGCCATCCTAACCAAACGTAACATAACTCAGCCTAACATGCCGAGACAGCTACTGCTGTCTCCCCAGGGCCAATCAGAATATAGTAGAGCACAGTACAGCGCAGATATCCGCGGACAGCTGTGCGTAGCGCGGAAGTCTAAGACATCCTATCCTAACCTCACCAAACGTAACATAATCGAACTTAGCGCAACGCAGCTTAATGTGACGTGACCGATATTGCTGTCCACCACAGAGCCAAGCTGAACATGTTATAGCACAGTAGAAAGCTGAAATCGACCGAATAGCTGTGTACATCGCAGGAGTCAAAGCTACCGTATCCTGACCTAGCCAAACGTAACAAAAACGTACATAACATATCAGAAACTAACGCGCCGATACCACTGCTGCTGGCTTCCCCAGAGGCAAGCAGAAAATAGTATAGAACAGTGGATCACAGGAATCCACCGATTATCAGTGTATAGCACGGAAGGCAAAACAATCCTAACCAAACATAGTGTAACCTAGCCTAACCAAACGTTGCCTAACTGAACCCGACGTGCCGCGAACGCTATTGCTCGTATCCCTGAAGTCGAGCAGTGTACTGTAGAGCAATGTGGAGCGCAGAAATTCACAGAATAGCAGTGTACAGCACAAAAGTCGAAGTAACGCTAACATAACCTGACACAACCTAACCTAACCAACCGTAACCTAGCTGAACTTAACTGCCGCGACCTACGTTGCTGTCCTCCCAATGTCCAAGCAGAATATAGTACAGCAGAGTCCAGCGCAGAAATCCACCAAACAAGAGTGTACAGCACGGAAGTCGAAGCTACACTTACCGAACTTAACCCCACCTATCATAACGCAACGAGACCAAACTAAACCTATCGTGCCAAGACCAATATTGGTGGCATTCTCAGGGACAGGCAGAATATAGTAGGGCACAGTAGAGAGCAGAAATCCTCCTAATAGAAGTGATTAGCAAGAAAGTCGAAGATACCTTGACCTGACCTGACCTAACCTAACCTAACCGAACGTGACATAACTCAACACATCTTTCCGCTACCATTGCTGCCGGCATCCCCGGAGCCAAGCGGAGCATGATAGAGCACTGCATATCACAGGAATGCGCCGAAAGGCAGTTTATAGCTCGAAAGGTTAAGCCATCCTTACCAAACTTAACCTAACCTATCCGAACAGAACGTAACATAGCTCAACCTAATGTGCAACGACCACTGTTGCTCGCCACCCCAGGTTTGAGCAGAGTGCTGTAGAGCTATGTTCGTCGCATGTCCAAACGTAACTGTAATTCAACTAGATTGACGGGACCACTACTGCTGGCCTCCACATGTACAGGCAGAATGTACTAGGGCACAGTAGAGCACAGAAATCCGCGGCACTTTAGTAAATAGCACAGAAGCCGTAGATATCCTAGCATAACCAGGGCCAACTTAGCCTAACCTAACGCAGCATAACTCAACATAACTAGCCGCGACCATAGCACTTGGTCTCCCCATAGCAAAGCAGAATGCATTGGAGCAGAGTGGACCTGGGAAGTCCACCGAAGAACAGTGTATAGCACGAAAAATGTGGCTATTCTTACGAAACGTAACCTAACATTTACATAGCCAAACGAAACCTAACTCAACCTAACCCGCCGCAACCGCTATTGCTCGAATTCCCAGAGTCGAGCAGAGTATAGTATAGCAAAGTAGAGCGCAGAAACACACCGAAAATCAGCGCATAGCACAAAAGACGAGGATATCCTAACCTAACGTGGCCTAACCTTACCTAACCAAACGTAGCATAACCTAACATTACATGCCACGACAACTGCTGCTGGCATTCCCAGAGCCAAGCAGAATACAGTAGAGCACAGTAGATTACATGTATCCACAGAATAACAGTGTGTAGCACGAAAGACAGAGCTACCCTAACAGAACTTAACCTAACCTGTCATAACCAAAAGTAACATGTCTCAACATAACGTGCCGCGACAAATATCGCTTGCAACCCCAGAGTCTAGCAGAGTATTGTATAGGAGTGTATAGCGCAGAAATCCACCCAATAGCAATGTACAGCACAAAAGTCGAAGTCATACTAACTAAACCAGGCATAACCTAGTATAACCTGGCGTACATATCTCAACATAACGTGTCACGGCCACTACTGCTGGCCTACTCAGAGTCGAGCCAACGATTTTAGAGGAAAGTAGAGCATCGAAATCCATAGGACGGTAGCGTACAGCGCAATAGTCATAGCTGCACGAACCTAACAAACGGTAGCCTAGCAATATCTTAGTGCCAGGGTCAACATATCTGGGATTCGCAGAGCAAAGCAGAATATACTGGAGCACAGTCGAGGGCAGAAATCCAACGAAAAACTGTGTATAGCACGAAACTCAAAGATAGCATGGCCGAGCTTAGCCGAAATTAACCAAACCAAACAAAACATAGATAGACCTAGCATGCCGAAACCACTATTGCGGTCCTCCCAGGAGCCAAGCAGAAGGCATTGGGGCGCAGTAGAGCTCAAATATCAGCCGTATTGCAGTGCATACCACAAGAGACAAAGATAACATGTCCCAACATAGCCAATCGTAACATAACCAAACGTAACCTTTCACAACGTAACGTCTCGCAACCACTACTTCTGGCCTCCACAAAGCCAACCATAATATATCAGAGCACAGTAGTGCGCAGAAATCCAACGCATTGCAGAGCATGGCACAAAAGTGGAAGACACCATAACCGAACCTAACGTAACCTAATCAATCCAAACATAGCCTAACACAACCTAACATGATGAGACCACTATTGCCGGCCTCAACAGAGAGAAGCTGAGTGTTCTAGAGCACAGCAGGGCGCAGAAATCCACCGATTTGCAGTGAATAGCACAAAAGTTAAGGTAGCCTCCCCAAACCTAGCCAATCGTATCATACCCAAACGAAACATAGATCAAGCTAACCTGACGAGACCAGTATAGCTGTCCTGCAGAGAGACAAGCAGAATGTACTAGAGCACAGTAGAGCACAGGAATCCACCGCACCCCATTGAATAGCGCAAAAGTCAAACACAACCTAACCTAACTTGACCTAACCTAACCTGCCCAAGCGTAGTGTAACTCAGCATAACATGACGTGACCAATATTGCTGGCCCCTCCAGAGCCAATCAGAGCATATTAGGGCACAACAGGGACGGAATTTCACCGAAGAGCAGTGAAGAGCGCGAAAGTCGAGGCAGCCTATCTTAACACAGCCAAACGTTGCATATCCAAACGTAACATAGATCAACATAACGTGACGAGAGAATCATTGCTGGCCTCCACAGGGACAAGCAGAATGTACTCGAGCGCAGTACTGCGCAGAAATCCACGGATAGCGGTGTATAGCACAAAAGTCAAAGCTATCCTAACCATACATAACATAACCCAACCTACTCAAACGTAACATAACAAAACCTAACGTGCCACGAGCGCAACTGCTAGCCTCCCCAGTGTCGAGAAGATGGTAGTAGAGCAATGTGGAGCGTAGAACCCGACCGTATAGCAGCGTACGCGCAAACGCTGAAGAAATCCTGACCAATCCATCCTAACCGAACTTAACGAAACGAAACCTATGTCAAGGTAACGTACCGAGACCACCATTACTGGCAAGTAAAGGGTCAAACAGGACATATTATAGCACCGTAGATGATAAAAGCCCACCAAATAGCAGTGTTAGGCGTAAAAGTCTAATATACTCTATCCTAGCCTGACCAAACGTAACAAAAGCGAACGTAACGTAACACAACATGACGTGCCGCGAACACTTCTGCTGGCATCCGCAGAGACAAGCGGAATATATTAGAACTCTGTATGTCACGGAAATCCTCCGAAAAGCGGTGTATAGCACGAAAGGCAAAGTAGCGTATCCTAACCTAGCCAAACGAAACATACCCAAACGTAGTTTAACTCATACTAACATGACGAGACCACTACTGGTGGCATGCCCAGAGTCAAGCAGAATATACCAGAGCACAGCAGATTGCGGAAACCCGCGGATAGCATTGTATAGCGCACAAGTCTAACCTATCACATCATGACATCACCAAACGTAACAAAAAACCAAGCGTGGCATAGCTCAACCTAACGTGTCGAGGACACATAGCTCAACCTAACGTGTCGAGGACACTACTGCTGGCCTCCCCAGGTACAAGCAGAACGTACTAGAGCACAGTAGGGCGCAGAAATCCACGTCATTGCAGTGTATAGCACAAAAGTCAAACACACCATGATCTAACCTGTCCTTACTTAACCTAGACAAACGTAGCGTAACTAAATATGACGTGACGAGACAAATATCTCTGGCCTCCCCAGAGCCGAGCAGATAATATTAGAACACATTAGAGCGCAGAAATCCACTGAGAAGCAAGGTATAGCATAAAAGTCGAAGTAGCATTTCCTAACACGGACAAACGTAACATAACCGAACCGGAGATGACGAGAACACAATTGCTGGACTCCACAGAGACAATCCGAATGTACTAGGGAGCAGCAGTGCGCAGATATCCACCGCACGGTAGTGAACAGCACAAGAGTCGAAGATATCTTATCCTCACCTGACCTAATCGACCATAACGTAACAGATCCTAACGTGCCTCGGCCACTATTCCTCACCACCCTAGAGTCGAGCGGAGTATGGTAGAGCAATGTAGAGTGCAGAGATCGACCGGACAGCAGTGTGTAGCACAAGGGACGAAGGTATCCTAACATAACATGACCAAACCTAATCTAACCAAGCGTAGCAATGCTGGACGTAGCGTGCCGCGGCAGCTGCTGCTTGCCGCTCCAGAGCCAGGCAGAACGTTGTGTAACCTAATCTAACCAAGCGTAGCAATGCTGGACGTAGCGTGCCGCGGCAGCTGCTGCTTGCCGCCCCAGAGCCAGGCAGAACGTTGTACAGCACAGTAGGTTACACGAATCGTCAGGATAATAGTGCAAAGCAGGACGGTCAAAGGCAACCTAACCAACCATAGCCTAACCTAACGTAACCGAACGTAATCTAACTCAAACTAACATACCGCGACAACCAGTGCTCGCTTCCCCAAAGTAGAGCAGAGTATAGTGGAGCAATGTAGGGCGCCGAAATCCGCCGAATATCAGTGTATAGCACAAAAGTCAAGGAAACCCTATCGAAACCTTCCTAACGTAACCTAACGAAACGTAACATAACCCAACCTAACGTGCCGAGACCACTATTACTGGCCTCCCCGGAGCCAAGCAGATCATACTAGAGCACATTCGAGCGCAGAACCCCAGGGAATGGCAGTGTATAGTACAAAGGTCGAAGATGTCCTCCCCTAATATATCCAATCTTAACATAACCAGACGTAACGTAACGCAACCCAACGTACCCCGTCCGTTGTTGCTCGCCTCCACATAGTAGAGCAGAACTTACTAGAGGAGAGTAGGTAGCAGAAGTCCATATAATTGCAGTGTATAATACAATAGTCATTTGCATCCAGACCTAACCCACGCTAACATAACCTAACCAAACGTAGAATACGTCAACGTAACGTGCAGCGGCCACTACTTCCCACCTCCACAGGGCCAAGCAGAATGTAGCAGAGCGGAGTCGAGCGCAGAAGTCCATCGGACAACAGTGTATAACACGAAAGTCAAAGCAACCCTTACTGAAATTAACCCAACATAAACTAACCAAAGGTAACAGAACCCAACCTAACGTGCGGAGGCCAATGTTGCATGCACTCCCAGGGCTAACCATAACAGAGCAGAGCACAGTACAGCGCAGAAATACTCCGAAAGTCAGTGTATAGCACGAAAGTCTAAGTTAACCTGGCAGTGCTCAACCTAACCAAACCCAACCAAAAGTAACCTTACCCAACCCAACGAGCCGAGAACTCTATCACTGGCCATCCTGACTGAAGTAGAAGACACTATAGCACAGCAGAGCGCAGATATCCACCGCATTGCAGTGAATACATAAGCCGTATTTATCCTAGCATAACCCGACCTATCCTAACCTATCTGAACGTGGCCTAGCCAAATATAGCGTGCAACGAACAATGCCCCCGGCCTCCGTATAGCCTAGTAGAACGGAGTAGAGCACAGTAGACCAAAGATATCGAACGAATAACAGTGCACAGCACGAAAGTCAAAGCTGTGATTCCCAAACTTAGCCTAACCTAAATCAACCAAGCGTAATCTAACCCATCACAACGTGCCACGACCGTTATTGCTCCCTACACAGAGCTGTGCCGAGTAGAGTAGAGGCATGTAGAGAGTTGAAATCCACCGAATAGCAGTGTATAGCGCAAGTGTCGAAGACGTCCAAACCTAACTTGAACTAACCTAACATAAAAAAACTGGCATAGCTCAATGCTCCTGGTCTCCTCACAGCCAAGCAGAATATAGTAGAGCACAGTAGATCACAGAAATCCTCCGAAACACCGTGCATGGCACGAAAGTCTAAGCTACCCCAACCAAAACTAACATAACCTAGCATAACCTAACGTAACCTAACTCATACTTACGAGCCGCGTCCGCCATTCCTCGCCTCCACAGAGCCGTAAATAGTATTGTACAGCAATGTAGAACGCAGGAAGCAATCGACAAGCTGTGTTTAGCACAAGACAGAAAGTAATCCTGGCCAAACCTTCCTTACCTATCGTAACGAAACGAAACATATCACAAACTGGCATGGCGAGACCTCTATCACTGGCCAACCGAGATCCAAACAGAGCATATTAGAGCCAAGTAGAACGCAGAAAATCGACCGAATAGCAGTGTATAGCACAAGAGTCAGAGTAGTCTATCCTAACCTAGCCAAGCGTAACGCACCCAAACGGAGCCTAACACAGTCTGAAACGACAGTACCGCTATTGCTGACCTCCGCAGAAACTAGGGGAATGTACTAGAGCACAGTAGAGCGCAGGAGCCCACCGCATTGCGGTGAAAGGCACAGAAGTCTAGGATCTTCTTACCTAACCTGGCATAACCTAAACATACCAAATGTAGCGAGACTCAAGGATCGAGGCGCGACCACTGCTGCTGGCACCCCCAGAGCCAAGCAGAATGTAGTAGACCACAGTAGATCGCAGGAATCCACGGAACAACTGTGTATAGCTCGAAAGTCAAAGCTACCCTAACCAAACATAGCCTAACCTACCATAGCCAAACATAACATAACTCAATATAACGCGCCACGAGACCTATTGCTTGCATCCCCGGAGTCGGGCAGAGAAAGGTAGAGCACTGTAGAGCGGAGGAATCCACCGAGTAGCAGTGTATGGCACGAAGGTGGAAGAACTCCTAACCGTGCCTTCCAAACCTATCCTTGCGAAGCGTAACATAACTCAACCTAACGTGCCAAGACCACTATTGCTGACCACCCCAGAGCCAAGCAGAAGGTATTAGCGCGGAGTGGATCGCAGAAGTCCACCGAATATCAGTGAATGTTTCAAGAGTCTAAGCTACTCCCTCCTAACATAGGGAGGGAATAACAGTGTATAGCACGAAAGTCAAAGCTATCCGAACCAAGCTACACACATAACCTGACATAACCAAACATAACCTTGCTCAAGCTAACTTGCACCGACCACGAATTCTCGCAACCCCAGAGTCGTGCTGAATATAGTAGAGCAATATAGAGAACAGAATTTCACGGAAATGCAGTGTAGAGCACGAAAGTCAAAGCCATCATTACCAAACTTAACCTAACCTAACCTAACCTAACCAAACATAACCAAACTCAAACTTACGTGCCACGTCATCTTTTGCTCGCCATGACATAGTCGAGCGGAGTATAGTAGAGCGATATAAAGAGCGGGCATCCTCAGAATAGCAGTGTATAGGTCAAAAGTCGAAGAAATCATAACCAAGCCTTCCGTACCAAACCCAACGAAACAACGTGCCGGAATTACAGTTGATGGCCACGCCAAGGCCAAGCAGAACATATTAGGGCATAGTAGAGCGCAGAAACCCACCGACTAGCAGCGTATGGCACAAAATTCTAAGCCATTCTATCCTAAGCTGACCATGCTTAACATAAGCAAGCGTACCCAGACACAGCCTAACGTTCCGAGGCAACTCCTGCCGGCACTCCCACAGTCAAGCAGGATATACTAGAGCACAGCAGTTCGCAGAAATCCAACGCACTGCAGTGTATAGCACAATAGTTAAACACACCCCAGCCTAACATGACCTAGCCTGAACAAGCCAAACGTGGAATAACAAAACGTAACGAACATAGACGCATATTGCCGGCATCCCCGGCGCCAAGCAGAGCATTCTAGAGGAGAGAAGAGCGCAAAGGACCATAGAATGGCAGCGTATAGCACGAAAATCAAGGACATCCTAACCTAACCCAAAGAAACCTAACCTAATCAAACGCAGACTAACAGAAACTAAGGCGCCACGGGCACCATTTCTGGCTTTCCCAGATCAGAGCAGAGTATATTAGATCGCAGTAAAGCACATAAATCCACACAATAGCAGTGCATGACACAAAAGTCAGAGCAGTCCTATCCTAACCAAACCAAACGTAAAATAAACGGACGTTACGAAGCACAACATGACCGGCCACGGCCACTATTGCTGGCATTACATGAGCTAAGCAGAGTACAGCAGAGCAATGTATGACGCTGAAATCTTCCGAATAGCAGTGTATAGCGCAAAAGTCGAGGCTATCTTAATCAAACCTATCAAGACCTAAGCTAACAAACGTAACGTAACACAACCTGTCGTGTCACGACCACTATCTTTGGACACACTAGTATCAAGCAGAATACATTACACGACAGTAGAGTGCAGAAGTCAATAGAATCGCAGTGTGCAGCAGAAAAGTCAAAGCTATCCAGAAGTAACCATGCAAACATGACCTAACCGAACGTATCCTAGCTCACTCTAACGTGCCGAGACGACTATTGCCGGACTCCTCAGAGCAAAGCAAAATACAGTAGAGCACAGTAGGTCACTGGAAACCGCTGAAAAATTTGGTACATCACGAATGACGAAGCCATCCTAACCAAACGTATCCTGACATAACCTAATTAAACGTAGCCTGACTCAACGCAATGTGCCGCGACCACTATTGCTGGCGCACCCAGGGCCAAGCGGAACACAGTAGAGCGGAGTAGATCACAGAAATACACCAAATAACAGTGTATAGCACGAAAGACAAAGCTATCCTATCCAAACATAACCTAACCTAACCTAACAAGACGTACCCAAGCTCAAACTAACGTGCCGCGACCACTGGTGCCCGCATCTCCAGAGTCAAGCAGAGTACATTTGAGCAATGTAGGGCTCAGAAATCCACCGAATGTCAGTGTATGTCACAAAAGTGGAAGATATGCTAACCACACCAGACCTAACCTAACATAACCGGACGTAGCATAACTGAACATAACTTGCCGCGACCACTGCGGCAGGCATCCCCGGAGCGATGCAGAATACAATAGAGCAGAGTAGATCGCAGATACCCGCCGAATAATAGTGCATAGCACGAAAGTCAAATCCATCGTAACCAAACATTGCGCAACCTCTCCTAGCCAAACATAAGCTAACACGAAATAACGTGCCACGAACACTATTGCTCCCCTCCCTAGGGTCGGGCAGAGTACAGTGGTGCGATGTAGAGCGCAGAAATCGACCGAATAGCTGTGTATGGCACAAAAGTCAAAGAAATCCTAACTATGCCATTAAAACCTACCGTAACGAAACGTTACGTAACTCAACCTAACGTGCCGATACCAGCATTACTGGCCATCCCAGAGCCAAGTAGAGCATATTGGACTCCAGTAAGGCGCATAAATCAACCGAATGGATGCGAATGGGACGAAAGTCTAAGATATCCTCTCCTAACGTAAAAAAACTTGTCATACGCAAACATAGCCTAACTAAGCCTAAGGCGCCGAGACCACTATTGCTGGCCTGCCCTGAGCCAAGCGGAGAATATTAGAATGCAGTAGAGCGCAGAAGTCGGAGGATGGCAGTTTATAGCACCGATATCTGAACTACCCTGCTCTAACCTCACCAAACGGTACATACCCAAAAGCGGCATAACTTAACTTAACGAGCCGAGACCACTGTTGCTGACATCCACAGAGGCAAGCAGGATATACCAGGGCGCAGTAGATCGCTGTAGTCCGCCGCATTTCGGTGAATAGCACAAAGGCCATAGTTTTCCTCACTTAACCTGGCCTAACGTAAGCTAACCGAACGTAGCATAAGTTGACATGACGTGCCGCTACCACTGATCCTGGCCTCCTGAGAGCCAAGCAGAGTGCCGTAGAGCACAGTAGATCACAGAAACACAAGGAATAGCAGTATGAAGCTCAGAAGTCAAAGTAGCCTATCCTAACATAGCCAAATGTAGGAATTCCAAACGTAACCTAACTCAAACTAATATGACGAGTCAGTCACAGCTGACCTCCACAGAGACAAGTAGAGTGCACTGGAGCTCATTAGTTCCCATAAACCCTCCGCATTGCAGTCAGTAGAACAAAAGTAGAAGATACCCTAACATAACCAGACATAGCCAAACAGTGCGCAGCGTAACGCAACGGAGCGTGCCGCGACCACTACTGCCGGGCACCACATAGCCAAACAGAATTCTGTAGATCACAGTAGATCACAGGTACCCGCCGGATAATAGTGTATTGCACAAAAGTCGAAGCCATCCAAGCCAAACATAGCCTAACATAACTTAACCAAACGTAGCCTAACTCAACATAACGTGCCGCGGATGTTGCTGGCCTCTCCATGGCCAAGCAGGATATAGTAGAGCGGAGTCGAGTGCAGAAGTCCTCCGAAAAGCTATGTACAGCGCTAAAGTCGCAGATAACCTGACCGAGCTTGACATAACCGAACCCAACCAAACGATACGTGACTCAAACTGACGAGCCGAGACCACGATAGCTGGCCTCACCGGAGCCATGCAGATCATATTAGAGCACATTATGGCCTCGAAATCGACCGAATATCACTGAATAGCAAAGAAGTCGGAGTTGCCTATACGAACATAGCCAAGCGTAACATATCCAAACGTAACATAACACAACCTTACATGACGAAAGCAAGAGTGCGAGCCTCCACAGTGGTAAGCAAAATGTACTGGCGCACAATGGAGCTCAGAAATCGACCGCATTGCTGTGAATAGCACAAAAGCCGTAGACATCCTATCATAACCTGGCCTAAGCTGACACAGCATAACCAAACCAAACGTAGCATAACTGAAAATGACGTGCCGCGACTACTGCTACAGGCATCCCCAGAGCCAGGCTGAACACCGAAGGGCACAGTAAAAGCTGTGTATGGCACGTAAGTCAATGCTATACTAACCGAACTTAGCACAACCTAACCTGACAAAACGTAACCTAACGCAAAGTAACGTGCTCTGGCCACTATTTCTCGCCTCTCCAGAGCCGAGCAGTGTATAGTAGAGCAATGTAGAGCCCAGGGATCAGCCGAATAGCAGTGTAAAGCACAAAAGTCAAAGAAATACTAACCAAGCCTTCCCAACCTACCCTAGAGAAACGTAAAAGAGTTCAACCTAACGTGCGGAGACGACTATTACTGGACACCCCAGTGCCAAGCAGAGCATATTACAGCGAAGTAGGGCGCAGAAATTCACCGAAGAGCATTGAATGGCACAGAACTCTGAGCTATTCTGTCCTGTCATAACCCAACTTGTCATATGCAATCGTAGCCTAACTATACCTAACTCGCCGAGACCACTATTACTGTCCTCCCTAGAGCCAAGCAGGAAATATTGGAGCGCAGTAGGGCGCAGAAATCGGTGGACAGCAGTGTATAGCACAAAAGTCTGAACTACCACACCTCAACCTCACCATACGTAACATAACCGAACGTAACATAGCTCAACCTACCGTGCAGGGACCACCTTTGCTGACCTGCGCAGAGCCATAAGGAATATACCAGAGCACAGCATAGTGCGGAAATCCTACCCACTGCCGTCTATAGCACAAAAGTCAAACATATCCAGACCTCGCTTGACCTAACCTAACCTATCCCAACGTAGTGTAACCAAACATAGCGCGACGAGACCGACATTGCTGGCCTATCCAGCTCCAAGGAGAGCATATTATAGTACACTAGAGCGCAGACGTCCACCGAACAGCGGTGTACATGACAAAAGACAATGTAGCCTGTCCCAACCTAGACAAACGTATCACATCCAAGCGTTGCCTAACGCAACCTATCATGACGTAACCACCGTTGCTGCCCTCCACAGGGACAAGCAGAATGTACTAGAGCACAGCAGAGCGCAGAAATCGACCGCACTGCAGAGAGAAACACTAAAGTCAAAGTAGTCCGTCCTGACCTACCCAAACGTAACTCATCCAAACGGAGCACAAGCCAAGCCAGCACGACGAGGCCGCTTATGCTGGCATTCACAGAGGCAAGCAGTGTGTACTAGAGCAAAGAGGAGCGCAGAAGTCCACCGAATAGCAGTGTACAGCACAAAAGCCGAGGATATCCGAACCTAACCTGGCATAACCTAGCCTAACCCAACGTAGCATAACCAACATAACGTGCCGCGATAGCTATTCATGGTCTCCGCTGAGCCTAGCAGAGAATATTATAGCACATTGGGGCACAGAATGCCTCCGAACAGCAGTTTACAGCACAAAAGTCAAAGATACCATAATCTAAACTGTCCCAAATTAATCTAACCAAACGCAGTATAACACAACATTATGTGCCGCGACGTATATTGATGGCCTACGTAGAGCGAAGCGTAGCATATTAGATCACAATAGAGAGCAGGAATCCACCGAATAGCAGCGTATAGCACAAAAGTAGGAGATATCCTGACCCAACCTGACCCAACCTATAATAACCGAACGCAGTATAGCACAACATAACGTGCGGCAAACACTGCTTCCTGCGCCCCAAAGCCAAGCAGAATATAGTAGAACACAGTCGATCACAGGAATCAACCACACAATAGTGTACAATACGAAAGTCAAAGTTCACCTAACCATGCATTCCTAAACTGGCCCAACGTTACGCGACCTATCTCAACCTAACCTGACGACACCTCTATTACTTCCCCCTCCCAAGAGTCAGGCAGAACATATCAGAGGACAGTATAGCGCGGAAAACCATATAATCGTAGTTTATAGCATCAACGTCATATCTTTCCAACTTGACCCATGTTAACATAACCTAACCGCACGTAGCATAGTTCAACGTAACGTGCCGTGACCACTATTGCTGGCCTCCCCAGTGCCAAGCAAAATATAGTAGAGCGAAGCCGACCGCAGAAATCCAGCGAACAATAGTGTATAGCATGAGAGTCAAGCTTATGCTTCCCGAACTTAACACAATCTGATATAACGAAACGTAACCTAGCACAACTTAACGTGCCGAGACAAACATTGCTGGCATTCCCAGAGCCAAGCACAATATAGTAGAGCAGAGCAGAGCGTAGAGGCCCTCCTAATAGAAATGTAAAGCACGAAATTCAGAGGTTACCTGACCGAGCTAAATCAATCCTAACCTAACTAAACGTAAACTAACTCAACCTAACGTGCCTAGACCACTACTCCTAGTCCCCCAGTGCCAAGCATAACATATCAAGGGGGAGTAGAGCACATATATCCATAGAAACGCAGTGTATAGCAGAAAAGTCAAAGAAATCCAAACATCACATAAACCAACGTAACATAGCCTAACGAAGCCGAATTGAACATAACGCGCCGGAACCACTGTTTCTGGTCTCCCCAGGGCTTAGCAGAATACGGCAGAGATCAGTAGAGCGCTGAAATCCACCCAATAGCAGTCCATGGCACAAAAGTAAAGGATACCCTTCCTTACACTATGCAAACCTATTCCGACCAAACGTAACATAACTCAACCAAACGTGCCGAGCACACTACTGCTGGCCTTCCCAGAGTCAAGCAGAGTATTTTAGAGCACTGTATAGCGAAGAAGTCCAACGAGTAACAGAATATAGCACAAAAGTGGATGCTATCCCCTCCTAACCAAACCAATCGTAACAGCCAAACGTAGCATAAAGAAAACTAACGTTCCGGAACCACTATTTCTGGCATACCCAGAGCCGAGCAGAGCACAGTAGAGCAATGTAGCGGGGTTTAATCCACTGAAAAGCAGTGTATAGCACAAAAGTCAAAGATATCCCGATCAAACCTGACCAAACCTGACCAAACACAACCTAACCGAACGTAGACCGAATCAACGTGACGTGCGGATACCACTATTGCTGGCCCTCCCAGAGAAAAGGTAAACATACTCAAGCACAGCAGAGCTCAAAAATACACAGCAGTTCAGAGTACAGGAAAAGAGTCAAAGGTATTCTCTCCTAACCCAAGCAAAGCTAACTAGCCCAAACGTATCACAACCGTACATAGCGCGCCGCGGCTAAGGCATCTGTCCTCCCTAGAGCAAGGTAGAGCATATTAGATCACAGCAGAGCGCAGAAACCCAACAAATAGAAGTGTCCAGCGCAAAAGTCAAATACGTCCCAGCCTAACCTGACCTAACCTAACCAAACCAAACGTAGAATAACTACTCCATACGAGACGAGAATGAAATTGCTGGCCTCCACAGTGCCAAGCAGAATATGCCGCAGCACTGTAGATCGAAGAGATCCAACGAATAGTAGTGTATACCTCGAAGGTCAAAGCTATTGGATCCTAATCCAAGCTAACGTAACCCAACCGAACGTAACGTAAATCAAACTATTGTGCCGACACCCCGATTCCTGGCCTCCTCAGAGGCGAGCAGAGAATGTTATAGCACAGTAGAGCGCAGAAATCCTCGCAATAGCCATGTATAGCGCAAAGGTCAAAACTGTGCTCCACTGCAATAACATAATCTCACCTGACCAAACGTAACCCAACTCAACCTGACGGGCCGTGCTCGCTATCTCTGGCCTCCCCACAGCCATGCAGTGCATATTGGAGCACAGTATAGCGAACAAGTCCATCGAATACCAGTATATAAGACGAAAGTCATTGCTGTCCTCTCCTACCCTAACCAAGCGTAACATAAACAAACGTAGCACAAATGGAACGAACCTGCCTGAACCACAATTATTGGCCTCTCAGAGTCGAGCAGTGTGTGGTAGTTCAATGTAGAGGGTAGTAATCCGCCAGAAAGCAATGTATAGCGCAAAAGTCGAAGACACCCAGACCAAACTTGACCTAACCTGACCGAACGAAACGTAACATAACCAAACGTAACATAACCAACCGTAACGTGCCGATCCCACTACTACATGCCCTCCCAGGGCCAAGCTGAACAAATTAGAGCACAGCAGGGTACAGGAATCCGCCGAAAAGCCGTGTATAGCGCAAGAGCAAAAGCTTGACCCCCCTTACCCGACCAATCGTAAAGTAACCAAACGTAGCATAACTCAAAGTAACGTGCCGATACCACTGCTGCTGGCCCTCACAGAGCAAAGCTGAACTTACAAGGGCACGGCTGAATGCAGAAATCTACCGTGCAGCAGTGTGAAACACGAAAGTCGAAGCTATGCAAACCTAACCCAAGCTAACGTATCCTAACCAAACGTTGCCCAACTCAAACTAACGTGCCGACACAACTGTTGCTGGCCTACTCAGAGCCAAGCAAAGAGTATTAGAGAACAGTGGAGCGCAAAAGCCCACCGAATAGCAGTGTATAGCACAGATCACAGACTAATTCTGACATAACCTGAATTAACCTAACCACACCAAACGTAAACAAACTCAAACTAACGAGCCGAGCACACTTTTGCTGGATTCCCCATCGCCAAGCAGAACATAATAGAGGAGTGCAGAGCGCAGAAGTCCATAGAATGGCAATGAACATCAGACAATTCAAACACATCATAGCCTAGCACAGGCTATCCTAACTTAACCAAACGTAGCCTTCATAACCTAACTTGTCGAAACCACTATTGCTGGCCTCCGCGGAGCCCAACGGAATATACTAGAGAACAGTATTGCGTGGAAGTACACCGCATTGCTGTTAA
The DNA here is from genome assembly GCF_001483705.2 of Eufriesea mexicana. Classification (NCBI taxonomy): domain Eukaryota; kingdom Metazoa; phylum Arthropoda; class Insecta; order Hymenoptera; family Apidae; genus Eufriesea; species Eufriesea mexicana. The sequence continues at coordinate 123,388 of NW_016908790.1, read as the reverse complement.
TATCACAAAAGTCAAAGATATCCAGACCAAACCTAACCTGCCCTGACCTAAACGAACGTTACGTAACTCGATATAACGTGCTTAGACCACTATTGCTGACCTCCCCTGAGACAATCGGATCCTAGTAGAGCAACGCAGAGCGCAGATAACTACCGAATAGCAGTGTATATCTCAAAAGTCGAAGCAAACCCAATCAAACATAACCTAAAGTAACCTTACCACACGTAACGTAACACAAACAAACACTCCGCGACAACCATTGCTGGCATACCCATCGACATGCAGAGTAGGACGCCGCACAGTAGAGCGCAGGAGTCCATAGAACGGCAGTGTCGAGCACAAAAGGACAAGATATCCAAACCGGACACAACCTAACCGAGACTAACCAATCGTAATCACAACTCAACATATCGTGCCGTGACAAGTATTGCTGGCCACCACAGAGCCAATCGGAACATGTTAGAGTATAGGAGAGCGCCGAAATCCATAGGTCGCAGGGAATAGCGGATATATCAAGGCTACTTAAATCTGATCCAAACAATCATAACACAACCAAACGCGATATAATTCAAGCTAATGTGCCGCGGCCGCTATCTGTGCCCTCCCCAGAGCAAAGCGGAGCATAATATATCACTGTGGAGCGCAGAAATCCATCAAGTGGCAGTGTATACTCCGAAAGACAAATCTACTCAAACCTAACCCAAACAAATTGAACCCAAACGAACGTAGCCTAATCGAACCTAAAGAGCCGAGACCACTATTACTGTCCTCCAGATAGTCCAGCAGAGCATAGCAGAGAAATGTAGAATGCAGAATTCCCCCGAATAACAGTTTACAGCACAAAAGTTGACTATACCCTTTCGTAACCCATCCAAACGTAATATAAACGAACGTTACATAGCTTAACCTAACGTGCCGAGACCTATGTTGCTAGCCTCCCCCGAGACAAGCAGAATATACTAGTGAACAGTAGAGCGCAGAAAACAACCAGATAGCAGTGTATAGCACGAAAGTCAATGCTATCCTTTCCTAACCTAACCAAACGTAACCTAATCAAGCGCAGCATAACTCTAACTAACGCGCAGAGACCATTATTGCCGGACTCCAAAGCGCCAAGCAGCGCAAATTACAGCACTGCAGAGCGCAGAAGTACACCGAATGGCAGTGTATGGCACAAAAGTCATAGCTTTCCTTTCCAAACCTGACCAAACCTAACAAGAGTAGACGTAACGTAACCCAAACTTACGTGCCACGGCCGCTGTTGCTGCCATCACGAAAGCTAAGCAGAGTATCGCAGAGCAATGTCGAACGCTGAAATCTTCTGAGCAGCAGTGTATACCACAAAGTCATGTCTATCTTGACAAAACATATTGAAACCTGGCATAACAAAGCGTAACATAAATCAACCTAACCTGTCGAGAGCACTATTCCCGGCGCCCACGGAGACGAGCAGAGTGTGGTAGCGCACAGTAGAGCGCAGATGTACATATAATAGCAGAGTGCAGCACAAAAGAGAAAGCCGTCGAAACCAAACGCAGCATAACGTAACACAATCATGTGTAATCACACATAACCTGACGTGCCGCGACCACTAGTGTTGGGCTCCCGAGAGCCGAGCAGATTATAATATGACAATGTAGGGCGCAGCAATCCACCGAATAGCAGTGTGTGGCACATAAGTCTAAGCTATCCTGTCCTGACATAAACAAACGTAACATAACCAAACGCTGCATAACTCAGGCTAACGTGCCGAGACCAGTACTGCTGGTCTCCCCATAGCCAAGCAGGATATACTAGGGCATAGTAGAGCTCAGAAAGTCACCTAACAGCAGTGTTCAGTACAAAGGTCAACGCCGCCACTGCCAAATATATCGTAACATTACTTAGTCAAGAGGAACCTAAAGAAACCATACGTGCCACGACCACATTCGCTGGCTTCCCCAGAGACAAGCGGAGGCTAGTAGAGCAACGCAGAGCTCAGACGTCGACCGAATAGCAGTGTATACCGCAAGAGTCAAAGCAACGGCAACCAAACTTAACATAACCTAACCTAACCGAACGTAACTTAACTCACTCAAATGCGCAGCACCGCTATTGCTCGCCTCCCACGAGACCAGCAGATGCAAGTAGAACAGCGCAGTTCACAGATATCGGACGGATAGCAGTGTATATCTCAAAATTCAAAGCTACCCTAACCGAACATATCGTAACCTAGCCACGCCACGCTTAACATAACAGAACCTATCGCGCCCATACCACAGTTGCTGGCCTCACCAGAGCCAAGCAGAGTATATTGGAGCACAGTAGAGCTCAGAACTTCCACCGGATGGCGGTGCATGGCATAAAACACAAAGCTGTCCTATCCTAACCTAACCAAGCGAAACATAACCGTACGTATTTTATCTCGACCTAACGTGTCGAGGCCGCTGTTGCTGGCCTCCACATAGCCAAGCAGGGCATACGGGAACACAATGGAGCCCAGAAACCGCCCAAAAGCAGTGCACACCACGATAGTCAAAGGTATTCAAACCTAACCTGTCCTAACCTAACCTAACCGAACGTAGCCTAACTAAACGTAACGTGCCGAGGATACTACGGCTGGCCTCTCCAGAGCGAAGCAGAGCATATTAGACCAATGTAGAGCGCACAGGACCAACGAATACCGGTTTGTAGCGTAAAAGACAGATATCCTCTCCTAACCTAACCAGACGTAACATAAACAAACGTTACATATCACAACCTAGCGTGCCGAGACCACAGCTGCTGGAATCCCCAGAGCGAAGCAGCACTTACTAGACCACTGTAGGGCGCTGAAATCAACCGAATAGCAGTGTACAGCACGAAAGTCAAAACTACCACCTTCTAACTTATACAACCGTAATACAAAGAAACGATAGCGTAACACAACCTAGCGTGCCGCGAAAACTTTTCTGGCGTCACCAGAGCGAAGCAGAACATAATAGTGGATAGTAGAATGCAGAAATCCATAGAATCGCAGGGTATGCCACAAAAGTCTAAGCAAACATAGCCCAAGCCAAACCAACAGTACTTAACCAAACCTAGGATAACTCAACATAACGTGCCGCGAACACTATTGCTGGATTCTCCACGGCCAACCAGGAAGTAGTAGGGCACAGTTGAGTGTAGAAATGCACCGAATATCAGTGAATACAGATAAAGTCAAATCTATACAAACCAATCCCAATTTAACGTAACGCAGCCAAACATAGCATAGTGAACATAACTGGACGAGACCAATATTACTGCCCTCCCCAGAGTCGAGCAGAGTAAAGTCGAGCAACGTAGGGAGTATAAATCCAACGAACAGCAGCGTATAGCACAAAAGTCAAAGCTATCCTGCCCTAACCTCTCCAAACGCAATGTAACGAAGCGCAGCCTGACTTAACCTCACGAGCAGAGGCCACTGTTACTGGCCTTCCCAGAGCCAAGCAGAACACATTAGAAGACAGCGCAGCTCAGAAATCCAAGGAACAGCTATGTATATCAGAAAAAGCGATGGTGTCCTAACATAACCTGACCAATCCTGGCGTAACAGAACGTAGACTAACTATCCCCCCGCCCCCCCCTTCCCGCCCCCCCCCCCCCCCATCACCAAGCAGAGGATATTGGAGGAGCTTAGAGCGCAGGTGCCAATAGACTGGCAATGCATGGCGGAAAAGTCAAAGCTATCATATCCTAACACAGACTAACCACTTTTTCACGTGGGGGAAACCTTCCAAAGATACCCTGCTACTCTTAGGTAGGGGGCGAGCTTATGTGGGATTTTAACACACCAAGACCCCACGATGGCCAGCCTCTCGCACTTCCGTGCGACTGGACATCGCGGAGACGCAATTGCCAGGACGCCCCCGGAACGCAACCATAGTTCCCTCCCGGCGCGACGGGATCCCGCAGCCGAAATGTCCGTGTCCATGCGCGCGAGACAGGTCGTTCACAGGCACAAACCACACATCACACCGCTCCACGAAACAGGCACACCTTGCGGACGCCGCGCGGCCACCACTCGGCACGACGCGTCTGGACCAAGTTCTCTCAAACAGACGGGCTACACCAGCCTGCCGGTGGACCCCCTTACCTAGGTCACAAAGGGAGGGATCCCCCCCCCCAGGCCACAGGTACAGGGCCGCTCGCGACGGCGGATGGCTAACGCGTTACGCCATCCAGTTGTGTTCGAGGCGCTAAGCGGTACCGCTTTCGCAGCCTCCGCCGGCCTATGCGCGCGGGGTCCGCGATCCGCTGACGGGCTGTCTCCGCGGCCTCCTTCTGTAACATAACAGCCTCGAAGGAGGAGGCCACCGCACGCCGCGCACCTGAGCTGTCAGTCACCTGCGCCACGACGGCGGAACGGGAAGGTAAAGACGAACCACGCGACGCCGGACTCGGCGCTCTCAAGGCCGCGCCGGAAAATGCTATATCTTGTGCTGCGCCGCTTCCCAGCCCTCCCCAATATGATGACATCACGTCTCACGTTCCTGCCCGATACGACACTGGTACTACCCGAAGCACCCGTGCCCGGTTAGGAACGGTGTCAGGCGGAAGTTGCCCCGACTGCCGCTGCGCGCCCATGCACCCAGAACGGGAGCACCGGCCCTATCGTCCAGTGCCTCCGGCTGATCGGCTTCTCCAGCCGATCTCGCCCGGCGGTCATAACGGGCCGTCGGAAACTTCGCCTCAACGAAACGCCCATTCTTCAGGAGCACCGTCGGTGCCCCGGTGGAGCAGTCCGTATATACTCTACCCC